>NC_048293.1:23946767-24236767 GCF_009762535.1 Notolabrus celidotus
AACACCTGAGGACTGGACCACCTGAGGACTGGACCAGCTGAGGACAGGTATAATTTTTGACACCAACCTCACCTTTGAAAAGCATGTCACTAACATCAACAAAACCGACTCACTCACTCCCGTTCCCGTGATCACATCACCCCTGTCCTCCAAAACCTCCACTGGCTTCCTGTCACTTCAAACTCCTCCTCCTGACTTACAAAGCCCTCCATCACCTGGCCCCCTCCTATCTCACTGACCTGCTTCACCCTCACAACCCCTCCTGTTCCCCTCTTCGCTCCTCTGATGAATACCTCCTCTCCCCACCCTGTAGGACCAAGCACCGAACCTGGGGCGACAGGGCTTACTCCATTGCTGCCCCCGCCCTCTGGAACTCCCTCCTCAAACACATACGCAACTCCACCAACCTACAAACATTCAAATCCAACCTCAAAACACACCTCTTCAGAACTGCTTGTAACTGTTAATGTTTTTATATCCACTGTGTTTCTAACTTGTTTCTTTTACTGTGTCTCTTACTGTGTGCTATTTGTGAAGTGTCTTTGAGTTCTGTGAAAAGCGCTATATAAATAAAATGTATTATTATTATTATTATACATCTGGATCGTTTCAGTAAAGTCATGAAGTTCTGAGAGACCCTATTGGCACTGTTAACTTGCAAACTGCTGCATTACTGATCTCGACGGCATTGGAAATGAGGGAAACCTTGATGTCTTTTCGAGAATAAATAAAGGTGCTGAATTGAATTAATGCCGTATTTTCTATAATTGATCACATCCTGTGCTAACCTTCTGTATCACAGTAATGGAAGCGTAATCAGCTCTCTTGCTTAGAATTTTCTGAAGCAAACTTTAAAAAATGTTCAAAATGAACCAAATACTCTGAGTTTGAAGACGATCGAGGGGTTGAACACTATGTTCTATCGGGCATATGGTGGGACGACTTTTTTTGGGGGGTGATATTTGCTCTGCGGTGATCTTTTAGGGGATAACAAGTTTCATTTTAGTCTGCCTTCTATCACCTCAAGAACATCTCCCGTCTGCGTCCATCTCTCTCCGATTCAGTTGCCCAGAGCCTCATCCATGCTTTCATTACCTCCCAGCTGGATTACTGCAATGGAGTCCTGTTCAGAATACCCAGCAATGCCCTGGACAGGCTCCAATACGTGCAGAACTCAGCTGCCAGGGTTCTCACGCATACCAAGTCCTGGCAGCACATCACCCCCACTCTCATTCACCTCCACTGGCTCCCTGTATAGTACAATCACCTATAAGCTCCTCCTCCTCACCTAAAAATCCCTGCATGCCCTCGCCCCCCAATACCTGGCTGACCTCCTCCACCAACACACTCCATCCGGGAACCTACGGTCTTCGGACCTGGGTCCCCTCTCCATCCACCCGGACTAAGCTGTGGACCTTCGGGGACAGAGCCTTCAGTGTAGCAGCCCCTACTCTGTGGAACTCTCTCCCTCCCGACATCCACAGCGCCCCAACCCTGGACAGTTTTAAGAAACGCACCTTTTCCTCAAGGCCTTTCCCCATTAGACATCTCCACCGACCCCCCAGACCACCTACTTGACCCTGTGAAGCAACCTTGGGTTTCTTGAAAGGAGCTATATAAATATACCTGATGTTTCAAATATGACCAGAAAAACCTCATACATGCAGCATGTTAGCTAATTTCATCTCTGTTTGTCTTAAGGCTTGATGAGGACCCAGGGTGTTCTGGAATAATTTGATGCCTCCTCTAAAGACAGATCTCTGGATGCTTCCTGTGAGAGCAAGGAAAGCGGCGAGGTCGAGTCCGTCAGAGAGTCTGCTGTGTCGGTCATTCTGCTGTTTGTGTGTCCGTCCTCTGAAAGACAGAAATTAATAATTCAAGGTAATCTCAATCTCATCAGGTCATCAGGTCATTTCCTTTATCAGAGAGTGGAGGTTTTGTGTGTGTGTTTGTGATTGTGTGATTGTGTGTGTGTGTGTGTGTGTGTGTGTGTGTGTGTGTGTGTGTGTGTGTGTGTGTGTGTGTGTGTGTGTGTGTGTGTGTGATTATCAGCAGAGATGAGATTACAGTTCGGTGTGAAAGAGGAGAGAGCGCTCAGACAAAGCGAGCCTCTGCCGTCTCTCTGCAGCTCCTGTGTGTCCTCGGGGTGCCGTCAGTCTGTCTGCGGGCTGAATGTGAGGCCGTCTGCAGAAACAAAGGTATCAGGTTCGGTCCGAGGTGGCCGTCAACATGTCCGCTTAATGAGTTTGACATTGGCATTGACACTGTGAGGAGGAAGTGTGGGAGGAAGCGCTCAGAGCAGAGCGTTTAGAGATGACAGGTCTTTCCCTGCTGTCAGTCAAAGTGTGCTGCAGAGACTGCAGAGCTGCTGCAGAGTTACTGCTCATCGTCAGCTTTAAGGTCCTCAGGCACATCAGGACTGTTCTATGTTTCCCCTCCACACATCCTCGGAGCTAAATTGCATGTCAAAACACCAACAAACCTGTGTTTTAACATGTCGCAGTAAGTACTGACATGCTATGTTGAATTCTTGACTCTAATTGGTCACAGCAATCCACGGTTTTCTGATTCTCTGCAGCAAGAAAAGTGAGGATCTCACAGGGCTTATCAGACTCTGCGGGACTCAGTGTGATCAGCCACAGGAGAACTCTGACGCTGGTTTGTTTACGGAGGGGGAAAAAGATGAGAAAAGCATCTTCATATAAAGAATGTCAGGTCGGCTCTGAGACAGTCGTCTGTTCGGATTCTACACACTGCAAAAACTCAAAATCTTACCAAGTGAAATTGTCTCATTTTTAGTCAAAATGTCTTCTCCCACTTGATTTAAGATACATTTACTTAAAAACATTTGAGCAAGATAGAGGGACTTGTTTTAAGACAGCTTAAATATCTTGTTCAGTCAAACAATCTTGAAATGATCTTGTTTTGAGTTGAAATTAAGAAGAAACAAGATTTATTTTACATTTTAGACATTTTTCAAGCTGAGATCTTATTTGTAGAAGACGGATAATCTTGATTTAAGACAAACACTTTACTTGATTTAAGTAAATGCATTTTATTGGAGAATATATCAGAAAACAGCTCCATTGATTAAAGAAAGAAAGAAAGAAAGAAAGAAAGAAAGAAAGACAGAGAGAGAGAAAGAAAGAAAGAAAGAAAGAAAGAAAAAAAAAGAAAGAAAAAAGAAAGAAAGACAGAAAGAAAGAAAGAAAGAAAGAAAGGAATGCAGGAAAGAATAACTGAAAGAATGAAATACAGAAAGAAAGAAAGAAAGAAAGAAAGACAGAGAGAGAGAAAGACAGAAGAAAGAAAGAAAGAAAAAAAAAGAAAGAAAAAAGAAAGAAAGACAGAAATAAAGAAAGAAAGAAAAAAGAAAGAAATACAGAACAAAAGAAAGAAAGAAAGACAGAAAGAAAAAAGAAAGAAAGACAGAACGAAAGAAAGAAAGAAAGACAGAAAGAAAGAAAGAAATAATGAAAGAAAGTAAGGACAGCAGGAAAGAAGGAATGAAAGAATGAAATACAGAAAGAAAGAAAGAAAGAAAGAAAGAAAGAAAGAAAGAAAGAGAAATAAAGAAATACAGAAAGAAAGAAAGAAAGAAAGAAAGAAAGACATAAGAAAGAAATAACTAACGATAGAAAGAAAGTAAGACATCATAAATATATGAATAATGAAATGAAATACGAATAAAGAAAGAATAAATAAAAATAAGATAAAAAGAAAGAAAGAAAAGAAATAAAGAAAGAAAAAGAAAGAAAGAAATAAGAAGAAAGAAAAAATAACAAACATAGAAAGAAATAATAAGAAAGAAAAAAAAAGAAATAAAGAAGAAATAACAAGAAGAAGAAATAAAAAGAAAGAAAGACAGAAAAAAAAAATAAGAAATACATAACAAAGAAGAAGAAATAAGAAAGAAAAATAATATAAGATAAAGAAATAAAGAAAAATAATAAATAAAAGAAATCAATAAATAAAAAGAAATAAATAACAAATAAAGAAAGAAATAAAGAAAACAGAAATACAGAAAGAAAAAGAAATAAAGAAAGTAGAATGAAATATAAGAAAGAATGTAAGAAATGAACGAAATAAATAAAGAAAGAAATAAAGAAATAAGAAATAAAGAAAGAAAGAAAGAAAGAAAGAAAGAAGAAAAGTTGTTGTTTTTAAGGGTGGGTTTCAGTTTCCAGACACTGTTTCTTCTAAATCAGATAAAAATATTCATCCTCAAACTACATGCACGCAATGAAACACCTCCTTTAGAGCAGAGCTGGCTTATCCTAAAGAACAACATGACTGAATATTAGTATATCCAGCTCACTATGAGAAGACATTATATCTCAAAATGAGACAATTCAACTTTGTCATCTTATTTCAAGTACAAGAAGGTCTTAAACCTAGAGAAGTGACGCTAAAATAGAACTCAAATCTCAAATGAAGAAACTGACATGAAATGTATTAGTGCAAAAATCTTTTTTTGAGTGGAGAAATACTAATTATTAACATTCCTGTCTTATTCTGAGACACTAAGCTTTAACATACTGGTCAAATATTGCTTAAAATATGTTTTCCCTGCTAATTTAAGATCACAGTTTTCTAAATATTACGTCTTATTTTAAGAAATCTTACCAAGCAAATTTTCACTTGTTCTATTGGCAGATTGTTTTGCTTATTTCAAAGTAAAAGTACCTTGAAAAAGTTTTATTTTCTTGTTTTTGGAGGGGCATTTTTTCCAGTGCATGAAAGGGGTTTGTTCACATCAGGAGCAGAACCGTGTCTAAAGACAAAGTTGACTTACTGTAACTTCACATGTTTTAACAGGACAAATCAGAGAGATTACTTCAACTCAAGAGAACATTACCTCATTTGATTTTGAAAATGGGAAAACCTCCACCATGTGTCAAATGTGAGCAGCTGATCGATCTACCTCTGTAGTTAGTTCCTCTGTGGGGTTCAAACGCTCCTGTTATTGTGCTTGAGCCGTGCAGAGCGAGGATGACAAAGATGATGTTCATGCAGGTAAGTGCCATGTAACGACGTCACCTTAGACCTCAATCTTTCTCCTCTGCATGAATGTGAAAGAACACATTCTCTGTCCTCTGCAGTTATGAGGACTGACCTTTGACCTCTGTGTTCAACACAAATCATGTTGACAGTCCGTCTGATGACTTCACGCGCAGCAGAGTTTAACCCTGCACCTGCAGAGGCGGAGGCATCTCATGTGGAAGAGAAGAACAGAGAATCATCCCTCAACGTTTCTTCAGTTTTTTTTATCTCTGCTGGAGCTGCACACGGGACTGAATCCAGAGCTACAGACTGTAAGACATGCAATGTGCTGAAACCTGCAGGAACAAAGAATGAGACAAGGGAACACGGGTTTGGGACTCAGAGGATTAGGCTTTTAGACTTTGAGTTATAAATAGAACAAATTCAAGTACTTTAAGATCCTTGCTGCAAATGTTCTTAAACTCTGGTCTCACTGGAGAGGTTTCTTTGCTTCATCAGGGGCTGAGCCGTGCACGGAAACATGTTTCATGTAAATGACTACAGCTGGAGTCCTCTTTGAAAAGTCTGCGTTGATCCTGCGTCTCCTCTCTGGACAGTATTAGTTTAGGGATCCTTTCGTGGAGTGTTTTCAGACGGAGCGGTGGATCTTTCTCTTTGAGAATGTGTCTCCTTGTCGAAGGCTCTTGGATTTGTCCGACACCATGAAACCAAACAGACCTGCACGGGGTGTACCGTCTTGGTCTGATTATAAGAGGACATCTCGTTCATCAAAAGACTCTTTTGAGATTAAATATCATTTTTATGAAGAAAACTATTTGAATCAAAATTAATAATTAAACAAACTCATGGATTAAAAGCAGGAGGGCTGATGTTTCCGATGCCTTCTCAAACTAAATCATCAGATTGAAATGAAACTAAATGTCTGAATGAAGCTCTGATGTCTTGGATCTGTAGGTACCATAAAAATGAAATACCCTGCAGGCTATCAGAGATGGCAGGTGTGGTGATGGGCACACCTCCTCCTGGGGTTCATTCACATAACTCCTCACACGCTTCTTTCCAGACATCTTTCTGAGCTCTGTTTTTGTCTCTGCTGCATTCATCACCGTCTTCTTGGAAGAGGCATCGTCACTCTGCCTCAGTGTTTGGGTAACTTGTCCCACTTTTGTTCTGCTCTGCTCCCGTCCTCATATCTCTCTAGCTTTCGTCCCCCAGGTGTCGCAGCAGGGATGATGACTGACCTCTGAAAGCTGAGATACACGCACACACATGAATGTCTCACTGTGTGTTCATCCCTGGCTCTGCTTTGTGTCTGTTTGGTTTTGATTTCTGGGTTTCCACTGAAAGGATTTCTTTTCGCTGTTTTTGTTTTGTTTGCTCTAACCAAGACATATTTGTGTTGCATTATTAAACATATTATCTAACCCACTTCAGTTTACATGAACAGGCTGGAGAAGCTCAACATGGTGGCACAGAAACTCCACCACCAACCATCCTTTTCGTAATGCAACGGCCACATGACACTGTTGCACAAAGAGCACAGGAACTTTACTTTGGTCGTGTGCAGATGCAAACGATATGCTGGTTTGCATGAGCTCCTGAATGATAGGAATGGATAGGATGTCTCTGGACAGGCATAGCATCACCTGCAGGGGGGTTGTTGGCTCTCAGTGCACACGTGAACAGGTCGGGCTTGCAGACCGGCCCTGCAGGTCTGCAAGCCTGAGGCTGCTATCAACTAAATAATGATGTCCTTAAATATAACAAACAGAATTTGCATGTAAAGTCACCTTCTAGTGTCATTCACATTAAGGTATCTAAACTGACTCAATACCAACAGATAAGGGGACATATTAACCTGACAGCTAAAACACACATGACCATGCATTCCCCTGCATGGCTCTGCAGGTCTCTGCAGTCTGCGTCTGTGTGCTGCTCCTCTGTTTATTAGATTCCAGCTTGTTTCACATGCACTGACTTCAAAAGGAGACAAACACTTGGAGCGAGTCTTTGATTCACCCCAGAGATGTGACATCTCTGCATCCAGCTCAGAGCTGTGTAAACACTCAGCAGTTATCGGGCGACGGTCGACCACCCTTCCAACCAAACACCCCCCGTCTCCTGGGAGAAGATCCTGGGCCTCAGATTCACGTTGTTTACTTCCTCTGACAACAATTCAGCCATTCAGCCTCAGAGAGCTATAGCAACACAAACTGAATAATTCATCGCAGTGAGAAGTGACGGCATTCATTAAATATTATTTCCAAAGGAGGACAATGGCACTCAAAGGCTTAACGAGAGAAAACAGGCCACGCAGCCCTCCGTCCTCTGTGCTCGTGAGAGAGCTAAACTTTCACATCTGCACAAGAGCTTACAGCGTGCATGCAATCCTGCAGGGACACACCTCCTGTGCAGACCAGGATAACTGGCAGAGCTAGTCAGGTGAAAATGATGATGTGGTAATAGAGCTGATGGGATCTCCTTTGTTATCGCTTCAAAAAGAGATGAGAGAGTGTAAGAGAGAGAACGGCTCAGAAAACATGCAAACAGTGGAAGCAAGCTGAGGAGGAGGCTGTGTTGCTTTCTCTGCTTGTTTGAGCTGAATCCCGCTGACTAGAAAGAGGGCAGGCTGAGGAGACATGTTAAACAGGAAAACTGTTTGAAGCCACACTGGAACATAGAATACACCATTGAGGAATTATTCAGAGCTGGTCACTTTATGCACAAAGACTCACAAGAATCCTCTGACTGAAACTCCTCCAGCTGTTTTTAAGTGGGGAGAGCGTGAAGCTCTGCTAATGAGAAAAACAAACCACTCTGTCTGCTTACAATACCACCAAACATATACATTAAATCCCAAACATCACATGATGTTCAAATCCCAAACCTCACATGCATCAAATCCCAAACCTCACATGCATCAAATCCCAAACCTCACATGCATCAAATCCAAATCCGGAACCTCACATGCATCAAATCCCAAATCTCACATGCATCAAATCCCAAACCTCACATGCATCAAATCCCAAATCTCACATGCATCAAATCCCAAACATAACATGCATCAAATCCCAAACCTCACATGCATCAAATCCAAATCCGGAACCTCACATGCATCAAATCCCAAATCTCACATGCATCAAATCCCAAACCTCACATGCATCAAATCCAAATCCGGAACCATACATGCATCAATTCCCAAATCTCACATGCATCAAATCCTAAACCTCACATGCATCAAATCCAAATCCGGAACCTCACATGCATCAAATCCCAAATCTCACATGCATCAATCCTAAACCTCACATGCATCAAATCCCAAATCTCACATGCATCAAATCCCAAACATCACATGCATCAAATCCCAAACCTCACATGCATCAAATCCAAATCCGGAACCTCACATGCATCAAATCCCAAATCTCACATGCATCAAATCCCAAACCTCACATGCATCAAATCCAAATCCGGAACCTCACATGCATCAATTCCCAAATCTCACATGCATCAAATCCCAAACCTCACATGCACCAAATCCCAAACATCACATGCATCAAATCTCAAACCTCACATGCATCATATCCAAGTCCTGAACCTCACATGCATCAAATCCCAAACCTTACACACATCAAATCCCAAACATCAAATGCATCAAATCCCAAACCTCACATACATCGAATACCAAACATCATATGCATCAAATCCCAAACATCAAATGCATCAAATCCCAAACCTCACATACATCAAATTCCAAACATCACTTGCATAAAATCAAGCAGCCTGGATCACAAGGGGGTCGAGGGACAAACAGAACGAGGTTGAAGGGTTCTGTTTTGGGTGCTTGGGGAAATGAAATCAGAGAGCATACAGAATGGATGCTGTCAGTTTCTTCTCTGCGTATATGAAGCCTTGGGCTGCTTCCACGTTTGATGTGAGAAGCAGGAGTGAGGGTTAGCAATGCTAAGCCATCAAGGCTTCACTGTCAACACCTGCGTCTGATTCACTGGCTGCTGAAGGAGCTAGTTTACCTTCACGTCTCCCATTGCTCATTTATCAGACCACAGAAGTTCAGAGCTCAGAGTGGAGCAGACATGCTGCTAGCTCCAGTTAGAGACAGAGGCAGGTGAACATTATGAACAGAGTTTAAAATAACCTCTCTTTTTCTTCTTTGATCGCTCTGCAGAGAAGATGTCTGTGAAGGTTCTCCATCATCCAGGTCATGGTAATTAAAAGCTTGATCCAGACTGGGGGAGAGCTCGAAGAGATAAGCCACTATCAATCACAATCATTAACCTAGTTCCTGACAGTCGTTAGGGTGATGGGTCAGCTGTGAGTCGTTAGAGTCACATGGTCTCTGGTGTGAATATGGTCTTACTTGTTTTGACAGAGAATTCAAAACAGCATTGTATGTAGGAGACAAATGGTGTCTTAGTCCACCACCTCTGTTAAGAGACGGGTGTTCAAGCTTAACTTAGATGGCTTCCTTTACCCCTCTTTCATACCAACGCTCTTCTCTGTCCAGGATCTGAACCTTGCTGTCCTCAAAGGAGTGTCCCTTGTCCTTGAGGTGCAGATGTACGGCTGAGTCCTGGCCTGAGGAGCTGGCTCTTCTGTGTTGGGCCATGCGCCTGTGGAGAGGTTGATTAGTTTCACCAATGTACTGTTCCCTGCAATCTTTGTTACACTGTATGGCATAAACTACATTGCAGAGAAGATCAACTTAACTCCTGGATCGACCAACAAATTAATAAATGTGTGCTAAAGACTGAACAACAGGCTGGATATGAAACACAGCAGGGGAGAGGCTGAACTTTAGTCAGGTCACGAAAGAGACGAGGCTCAAGAGGCAGAGGAGGAAAACATCAACAGTTCATGAAGAGTGTTAGAAAATGTCGTTGTATGAAGGTGAAGAACGACATGTCAGTGAACAGGTGACAGGAGAGGCTTCAGTCCTGATTGATTACTGGAGAGGAGCAGCTGTGTGCACAGGTGAGCTGAGTCCACTGATGAGGTGGGCGTGGCCAGCAGACTGAGGTGAGGTGAGTGGAAAAATACTGACCTAGAGAGCAGACTGTGAAAAACACACACACACTGAGCTGAGGGGACACCTTGCAGAAAGCTGTATGGGGACTGACTCAGGAGACACACACTAGTGGACACTGGAGGAACTGCAGGTTTCCACATCTGCCTTCATTGATCGTCACATTTAAAGATAAATCCAGCACAATGAATGATTCTCTTCCTCACCTCGTCTGAGACACATCTCCAGGAGGTCACGTTCGTCCGTCTGGGATGTTTTTGGTTGAAATGAAGAAGCAGTTGTGTAACTTTCTCTGTGAGTTGTTTTATTTCAATGAGTACCTGTTTGTCTCTGATTTCCACTCTTCCTCCTCCTCACTGTTTCTGCTCTCATGCATCATTAACATGCAGATGAGTGATGCGTTTCAGTGAGATGTTCATCAGCCGTGCATTAATATGTTTTCTGTCTGCTAACACCATTCCTCTCTTCTGCTCCCAAAATGATCTCCCTCCAGATAAATCACAGCCGGGGGTTTTCACAGCGCTGTGTAGTAATTTATATCATTTGCCCATAATCATAACTCATGCTGTCGCCATAATTAGTTAACTGTGTTTAATCACACGCAAAATTGATCCCTGGATAAGTAATGTTCCTAAGAATCCCCTCCCGACTGTGATTCGGCGGCCCACTCGTTTGTAACGTCTTCCTGCTAATGACGGCGCTCATGGAGGCGGCGTGTGAGGCAGCGGGAGGTCTGGGTATGAGCTATGTTCAGGCAACACAACAACTCAATACAGCCCGGCCTTTATCAATAATTCCCTTTGCCCCGTGCTGTGCACCTTTGAGGGAAAACTACAGGGAGACTCAGGCGAGGCAGAGAAAGACATGCATGTCATTATGCAGCCCGGTCTCTCCTGAGACGGCCTTCGATTCCACTCTCCCTCCTGTCACTCCTACATCTCTCTCTCTCTCTCTCTGAATCAAAACACGCACAACTTTAATTAATTAGTCCCGTAAGACCTGGACCTGGCTGAGATAACAGACTTCCTCTTAAAGCTGCTGCTGCTGCTCAGCTCTGCAGATCTGAGGTGAGACCTTCCTCTCTGTCCTCGGTCTGACTCACAGGCTCATTAACCCGTCTGCACCAGACCCGGCTTTTACACGCTGTCCTCATTCACCTATTCGTGGAAAATTTGGACACCCTGTAGGAGGTTCAGAAAATTTCAGAAAATCATTCTAATAAGAACAGATTGCCAACGCACAGAATATCACTGTATCTAATAACAAACTAAATTAACCTGCAGTCTAATAAAGGAGGGTTTACTCAGAGGTCTCATGAGGCTGACACTCAACTCAGGGTTACTGTGAGCGGCTCATAGTCACCAAACTATGAGAACATGCAGTTAAACTCCTGCTTTTAAAATCATTGAATGTTTCTGGTTTATTTCATAAATAGAAAACAGAAAACGGCCAGCGTCTGTGACTTGATTTATGTGTCTATTATCTTTAAAGCTGATTTGTTTTGGCTTGAATCCCTGGACCGGAGGGAGGGCTGCACTGTGAAGTCAGCTCAGCGTGCTCTCTTTGTTTTCTGCCTTCACTAACCCCGACAGAGGAGATCACTCAGAGCAGGGTCACAAACTCAGAGCTCTCAAGTCTCACGCAAACACACGCATTTCAACCTGTTCACACCTGTTCGCCACACTTTGTATTTCTCACGCTGAGTAATAACTAGGACAAAGCTCACCAAGTTGCACTGCTTTTCTTTAAACTGTGGAACAGGTAGGAATCCAGTGTGTTTCCAGTAGAGTTCAGAATGAGCTTTCCACGCACCAGCTAATCAAAAAGAAAGAAGATATAGCTACCCAACAGCCAATCAAAAAATAGCATCACTGTATCCGGGTAAAACAACGCAACAACGTTACCTTCCAAAGAAAATGATGCACATGTGCAATGCAGAAGATGCAGGAGCCCCGCATCAAATGTGTACAGTCATCTAGTCAGTTGATTTTGTAGAATATTTACTGATTGAAATGATGACATTTTCACAAAAATAAAGAGAGCTAAGGAGAGAGTGAGAGAGAGGGCAGTCAAAATTGTTAAGATAAAGGACAAAATAAAGACTGTATAAATCTGGATAATTACTATGAATACAATCCGCTGACAAAATCTCATTCTGAACTGAGTTCAAAACTTGAGAGCCCTGCAAACTGGTTCTCCACCTGAGACATCAACACAGTCACTGTGAGCGTGCTCACATGAAGCGGGCGGAGTTAGCAACACACAGACATGAACAAGTCTTCAGATCATCACTCAGAGCAAGAAGAGAAAGAAGAAGAAAGGTACTTTATTAATCCCCATGGGGGAAATTCAATTTTTTCACTTGTGCTATTTTTCGGTCATGCTACACGCACAGTTTTTGGTATATACATACAATGCACACACATGCATGGACATGCACTTAGGGATAGATGTCAGAGTGAGGATGCTGCCATCAACCAGTTGGGGGTTCGGTGCCTTGCTCAAGGGCACCTCGGCAGTGCCCAGGCAAGTGAACCAGCACCTTTCCAGCCACCAGTCCACTTGCCAAACTTCGTCTATACTGGGACTCGAACCAACGACCCTTCGGCTCCCAAGCCAAGTCCCTATGGACTGAGCTACTGCCGCCCAAGCAAGCTGTGATTCAGAACATGTGAAGAAGTTGATCATCCTGCGTCTGTAAAACGAAGACAGACAAATAAAACGTGTGACCGTGTAACTCAAGGCTCATACTGTCACTTCCTTTCTTCAGTCTATGATCGGACTAACAGGAAGTGATAAAACATCCTCAAAGTGATGAGCGTGAGTACCCTTACATGTAATAAGTACAATGACTGTGAGCTCTGGTGTTAGCCTATTTTAGTCTCTGCTGAGGGAAAGCACAGTTAATAACTTTCATTAATATTTTTCATAAATCACATCTTACGGGTAGAGAAATGTGTCCTCCCTGTCTCTCTCCTCTCTCGATCAGCTCACAGAGCGTCACGATTAAGAGAATTGATTGGTCAGTGGGCGGAGTTATTCAGAGTATGGTCTCCTATCCGGAACTGGGCGCGTATGCACGTCCAGCTATTAGCGATGAAAACAGGCCGTTTGTACTAATGGTGGAAAAAAAATGGATTAGCGGTCTGCATGAGTCAGGTTAACGCCCCAACACAGCATTACATTTAATGGAGGTAGACCCCACCATTACAGGTGCTAACAGCAGGATTACCCCACCTGTTAGGCTGTTTAAAGGGAGGCAGACATCGTGCTTATGCGTTACCGTTTAAGACAAAGTATGCGAAGACAACAGATATTTAGTGATCGAACGAATCCTTTGAAAAGTATGACGATGTCGAAATATACAGCAAATTTAGAAGTGAATCCTTCTCAAACACCTCCGTTAACAAGTCCTCATCCTTCAATGGGGGGACAGGTTGTCCTCCACCTGGACCACATTGGTGGCGGTGCTTGTTGCTCAAAGCTGCTTCATGTTGCTGATTTTATTTAGTAGGTCTTCTACTGAGCGTGCTCAGAAACACCACACGCATTTACCCGGTTCAAGATCTGAAGCCAAACTTTCCCTTTCTCCTTGTTTGATATCTTTGATGATTGACTTGCTGATAACAGCTGTTTGATAATTCTATATTCTTCTAATAAAATGTTAATTTCTTCTTGATCTACTCTCAGTCACACCGTTACCGCTCACCATGTTTATTGTTGTTTATGCGTAGTAGGCATGCACAATTCAAATTTGTTGGATCAGGGTTTTCCAGGAGGTTCCCTGGACATATGACGTTTTGCACCAGCCTCGCTTTCATGGCGCAATTAGTTAATTGGCCAATTATTTGCAGTCGTGCATGCGGCTAACGCTACGGCCAAATGGGCCGTTCCATAACGGTATGTTGAGACTAACGGTCCCGTTTGTGTAATGGCTGGACGTGCACACGGGCACAGGTGATCAGCATCATTTCTAATGATCGTGCAGGGCCAAGAAGCAGCTTTATAACTGAGAGTCCAGCAGACTTGTTGGGACATGCAGCCTTTGAAAGGTAGGACCATAGACTGTATAAAATATGGACGTAGTATCCGGGACGTCACGCATCTGTTTCTGAACGCTGTTTTGAAGCCAATCAACGGCAGCAGCCATATTGGAAATGCAGAACTCAACCAGGCAGAGTGTGACGGAAAGGGGCAGAGTTTGAGCCTCTTAGCCAACAGCTACGTGTTCCCGACCCGTACAGTGTGTGCCGATAGAGAGATTAGCTTTGTAGGGCCAAGCCGTTTTTTTAACCAGGTTGTAAACATGTTTATTAATGCTGCAAAGATCGTCTACTTCCCATTCATGTCTATGTGGTTTCCGGTGTTTCTGCATCCAGCCTCAAGCATATTCTCAATGTATTGCAGTTTAGAACACTTCTGCATGGGCTTCATCGTTTGACACCAGAGGTTGCCGCTTGGTGCACGCACACTCTTTCTCCGCCCTCATCACGGCGAGGTGAGGTGATGCTTTCAGGACCCGCTCAGCCTGTTCTCAGAAGCAGACATGACAGAGGAATCATGGGGACCAGAGACCATCTGTGTGTGTGACCGTGCTGGGTGAGCAGTGTTTGTAGTCAGTGATGGATAATTTATTTACCCGATACATTATGGATAAAGCCCGCAGTCAATAAGAAGGAAAGATATTCTACAGGAGAGCTGCAGCGTGGACACCGCAGTCAGACATGTTTCTTTAAAACCTCTGACTTTAATGTATTCTCTGTAGTGAAAACTGCTTTTCTCACACTTTTCCTCTTTCTTCTCTTTCTTCCGTTTGTGAGAGCACCAGGGAGGAGAACAGAAACTGTTTTGTGGAGTCTTTTTTGCACACTGTACAGCTCGTCTCTCAGCCTGCAGCTTCTAGTCACTTTCCAGGTTTGGAGCACTTTGAAATAATCTGCTGAAGTGCAGGATTTTTCCAAGCTTGAAGGAAAAGGGCTGTGTGTGTGTGTGTGTGTGTGTGTGTGTTGGGGGGTCTAATCTACATGTTCACAAAACTGCAACTACAAAAGTGTAGAGAGAAGGAGAAGAGCCCACTGGCTGCTGGAACAGGATGTAATATCAGCTCACGTCTCTCAGCTTCTTTGAGAACAGAGCAGCCACAGGCAGAGCGAGGTGACATGATGCTGTAAGAACGGATCCAAACAACAACCATCACAGATAAAAGTCCACGCAGCCTTCATCACTTTAGCTCTGCTGCAGGATGGGACTTCAGTTCAATACTTGAGCAGCCGATACTGGAGTACCAGTACGTTACCTGAGTTTTTATTTCAGGTCTGTTCTATTCTATTCGACTCAATCCTTTACCAGACGATCCATGGGTTTTAAGCTTCTGTAGATCCATGTTTACACCAACAACACACACATGTGCATACAAACACACATACACACACACCTTATCATGCGTGACTGAATTCAAACCAGGAGAACAGGCTGGCAGAAATCATCGAGACTCAGGCCAGACAGAAGAGAACGCAAACGCCTGCGCTCATCATTCCTGAAAACCTTTGGTGGAGAGGATCCTGTCACACACACACACACACACACACACACACACACACACACACACACACACACACACACACACACACACGCCCTGCAGTCCATGAATGTGATTGCGTTGGCCCTGAGCACTCAGCTCTGCTCTATCTCTGTGTGAACAAAGAGCAAACCAGGCTTGCTGAAAGCTGCCCGTGCAGATCTGTTGGTACCAGGCGAGGAAGGAGGAGGAGGAGGAGGAGGAGGGTGGAGGAAGACGCCGTGTTAGGGGAGGGAGGGGGAGATTCTGGACCGCACAGCTTGGCGTACGCTGGATGAGGTAGTTCCACAGCACAGCCATGACTGGAGCTGTCGGTGCAGATAGCAGCAGCTGCAGAGCCGCTCTCATCAAACGGCGGGTGACGAAGATGAGCGGGACATGAGCAGCCAGGCGAACTCGCTGCTGTGTGTGCCTTCAGCAAAATACACACGAGGAACACACATCAGACTGATCTCAGACAGTTTCATCCACTTGTGCTAACAGCAGCTTTGTTCTCTTAAAAGCTGCATTCAAAGTTCATTTAGATGCTAATTCTCCCTCAGGAAACAGAGCCCTGCTGGCTTTGGCTTTCCTTTCATTGAACTGGTACGACTTGTTCTTTAACACTCTTACGTTCTTGTCTGCAGCATAGGGACGGATAATTCAGTTTAAAAAATATTTATGAGACAGAGATTCTCTTAAAGGTGACATATTACGCTCTTTTTCATGAAAATATATTGGTCTAAGAGGTCCCCAAAACATGTCTTTAAAGTTTATGCTCAAAAAAACACTTTGAAATCAGATTCTGGTCTGCCTGTAAACCCCTCTTTTTCAGCCCTGCTCAGAACAGGCTGTTTTCTGTGTCTGTGCCTTTAAATGAGAATGAGCTCTTTGACCACGCCCCCTCAGGAAGTGGATGTGGCCTCGGCTGTCCAGTACGTTGATCTTATGTTTGCATGCTGGCTGCTCACAGACCCGCGTTACTTCAACCCTCTGAATCTGATCCAGAATCTGATCCTGACGGAGAGGCGCCTGCAGCAGGACCTTTCTGAACCATTGGTCACAGATTTAGTGTTTCTTGTTGTTTTATTTATCAGTATGTCGACGTGTGTCTTGGTACACAGCTACGAACATGTAGCTATATGGCTATGCTAACTAGCGCTAGCACTTTTCCATGAAAAATAAAAATCATCCACTAGATCTTCAAATCAGCAGACGTGGGGAGTAAAACTGACCTTTGTGTTTATTAAGACAGTTTACAACTAGCATGCCTCCCTCCTAAGCTCCTTGTTAGCACATATGTGTGCAGGGAATGAAAAACGGAGGAGGGGTTGAGTTGTATTTTATACAGTCTATGGGCTGAACAAGCTCCGAGCTCTGACTTCCGTTACAGACCGGATGGCGTTATGATGTATGAAAAACACTGAAAACTGAAACGGCTCATGGAGAAATCAGAACAGGGGCAGAATGCATTTTTTTCATTTTTCGGGGGGGTTGGTAGACATGCCAGGGACACATATTTCAGGTAGAGAACCATTAAAAAGTCGATTTTGCATGATATGTCATGTTTAAGAAAGGATATGTCCTGTGTTTAGCTTCAGAGTACAATCTGTCACAACCTGATTCAAATCATCCAAAGTCAAAACAATTAAAGGTGCAAGGAGCATCTAAGAGTCCCTCACACGTTTGTGCATGTCGCAGGCGGCTCTCATCGAACATGTGAAATATGGAGCAGATTAGGGTCTGTGCATGCTCTCATCAGGAGGCTCTTAAACCCACGTTTTACTCCTGATGAGGAGTGCATCCAGAACCTGAGCATATTGAGCTCTGCACTCACAAGTTTGCACTGTCTATACCAAATGATCTTGATCATCAACATGAAGAGCTGAATGGTTCTCAGAATCAGCGGTGCAGTCTGGGTAGATGGTATAAAGTCGAGGGCGTCTAAGTGCTTATTATCCTCTGTGGGAATGTCTCAGCGTGACTTGGAGGACATTGTTTTGATACAGGGGGTTATAAATGAAAAATGATCCCTGTCAAAACCTGCCCGATCATGAGGCTCATAAACGTCTGCCCTCTTCTCAGTAAGTGACTTACAGACGGTGACGGCATGAGTCCGCTGACAACGTGAAGTAAGAGCAGAGTCTGTCAGAGGGCCTCAAAGTCCTCTGAGTACACAACCGTCCAATCAAACCACCAGTCACAGTCACAGAGAACTCCAGACCCCCCTGAGTCCAGAATCTGTAAATAGAGATTAGTACAACATACAACATGTCGGTGCATCCTAACGCTGCTCACACTTCACAGACTGTCTCTACACCAGAGCGTCCAGCAGAGGAAGCTGAGGTGTTCCTGGAGTCGAGAAAATGCCATCAGAGAGAAGCTGCAGGACTGTTATCAGGCTCCCATGAGGCTGTAAAACAGACGGGGTGAGACCAGCTGGGGACTCAACATGACTAAAGCAATAACATCACAAACCTGAGAGCCGCCACCGCTGCTGCACGCCGGGGACATCTTTCCTGCTCGCTGTGCTGCAATCCAGCATCTCCTGTACATTATGCAGCCTCTGAGCGGATGCATTGAACGCAGCTCTCAGAGACACTCAATCGAGCGAGCGATTGATTCCTGAGCTGTTTGAATAAATATCTGAAATAACTGAGACAATTTGGAGGACGTCTCGCTCCTGAGAAAAACATGTCTTTATTCTCAGACAGATTAGAAATGAAAAAACCAAACAGACGCTGAGGTGAGTTTTGTTCCTGAAGTCTCTTCAGATGCTGCTGACGCTGACAAGGACGTCCATTAATAGTCTGAGTACCTGCTGAATGCAGCTTCCAACACATCATCACCTGCTGCAGAGACATCCATAACTCAGACTCTAGTGTTTCCAGAGCAGATTCTCAGTTTGTGTGAGCTGAGACTTCACACGGTGGAAGAATCTTTGAAGCATGTTAGTTTCTAATATCTGTCAGTTTATTTTGTTTCTGTCTTTGCATGTAGGGTGAGCTGTAGTCTCACTGTTAGGTTAGATTTATCCAAATGAAGTTCATCTATACTCACAGTTTCTGTAAAAGCACAGAATCAATGTGCAAATGACATGGCTCTTAGTTTGGTGAAGTAGAAGCAGGACCTGCACGTTGTTAAGAAACCGAGCGGAGAACCAGCACGGAGGCCGGCCGATCAGCCGCTGCAAACCGGGTCAGCTCTAACAGGTAGACCAGCCCCTTTTGAGAAAGTCCGACCCCCAACATGTCCGTTAGTTTCGTCATGTTTTGATCCAACATGAAGTTACTTTGGGATTGTACTCGGTGAGAACATATACAGCATCTCTCATAAGTGAGTACACCCCTCACATTTCTGCAAATATTAAATTATATCTTTTCATGGGACAACACTGAAGAAATGACACTTTGATACAATTTTAAGTAGTCAGTGTACAGCTTGTATAACAGTGTAAATTTACTGTCCCCTCAAAATAATTCAACACACAGCCATTAATGTCTAAACAACCGGCAACAAAAGTGAGTACACCCCTAAGTGAAAATGTCCAAATTGGGCCCAAAGTGTCAATATTTTGTGTGGCTACCATTATTTTCCAGCACTGTCTTAACTCTCTTGGGTATGGAGTTCACCAGAGCTTCACAGGTTGCCAATGTAACCCTCTTCCACTCCTCCATGACGACATCACTGAGCTGGTGGATGTTAGAGACCTTGCGCTCCTCCACCTTCCGTTTGAGGATGCCCAACAGATGCTCAATAGGGTTTAGATCTGGAGACATGCTTGGCCACTCCATCACCTTCACCCTCAGCTTCTTCGGCAAGGCAGTGGCCGTCTTGGAGGTGTGTTTGGGGTCGTTATCATGTTGGATTACTGCCCTGTGGCCCAGTTTCTGAAGGGAGGGGATCATGCTCTGCTTCAGTATGTCACAGTACATGTTGGCATTCATGGTTCCCTTAATGAACTGTAGCTCCCCAGTGCCGGCAGCACTCATGCAGCCCCAGACCATGACACTCCCACCATCATGCTTGACTGTATGCAAGACACACTTGTCTTTGTACTCCTCACCTGGTTGCCCCGACACACGCTTGACACCATCTGAACAAAATAAGTTTATCTTGGTCTCATCAGACCACAAAACATGGTTCCAGTAATCCATGTCCTTAGTCTGTTTGTCTTTAGCAAACTGTTTGCAGACTTTCTTGTGCATCAGCTTTAGAAGAAATGTGAGGGGTGTACTCACTTTTGTGAGATACTGTACTTCCTGAACAGCGTATTTCTACCTTACAGTCATATCCAACTTTTCCATAATTGACCTGAATTTATTTCCTGTTTTGGATTTTGTGCTGGACATGAACTCACACAGTCAAAGTGCTGTTTCTCCTTAAGTTATACACATCCTGCAGCCCCTCTACATTATACATCACACAGTAAATCATTGCACAGAGCTTCTCAGGTGAACTGTTTCTGACCTGATAACAGGTAACAGCTCCCGCAGAGCTTTGTCCTGATTCAGGCTTTGAGTTATGAGCAGCTGATTTAAGGGTTTGACCTCCATTCAGCATGCATATCGTTGGTTTGTAAAGTGAACCTCCAACAGTGAGGTAATGAGGATGGTGTTCCTCCTGGAGGGCGTGATGATCTCACCACATACAGGTGACATCATCACAGGTATAAACTCCTTAAAAATTCACACCTGGACTGGAGCAGCAGGAGACTCTGTCCACAAACCCTGAAACAGTGTTTGTTTTAATGAGGGCAACCACCGGAGTTCTTTACTGATATTCAATATGTTTCAAACTAAAAACAACCAATCAGAAGAGTGACATCACAGAAACACGTTAACACCTTTAAATGAAAGGTTAATGAAAGGTTAAAGGGCTGAAGGAGCTCAGTGGTCGGTTTAGACTGGAAGGTGTTGACTCTCAGGTCGATCTTTCCAGATCTTTATCTACGAGAATCAGTGATCGTCTTGTTCTCCAGAGGCAAAATCAGCGGACTTCTTGAATTTGGACTTGTTTTGTATTCCTCAGAGAAGTCTTTGTTGGGGAGCTTTGTAGCACTGAACATTTCTAACTGACCTGCAGCATGCAGGGGGAAACACAAAGACTCAAGTTATAAGTTTTGGTTGCTTAAAAAGTTTCACCTGAGACTAAAAGTTCTGGCACACTTCATGGAAACTCAGCTTGAGTGATTCTATCAGATGTTATAAGCTTCAAAAAACATGTTTCTGACTCACAGGTGTCCCTCCTTGAACAACATTTCTGAATGGAAAAGTCAGGAGAAGCTATAGCCAGTGTTAGGAGGAGAAACCGTAGTGCGGTCATCATGTGAGATGTTGAATAATATGATATTTCTACATACAGTACTGCTGGAGTTCCCCTGCAGTAAACAGAGTCTGTGTATTGTTCACGCTGCTCTTTAGTTGCCCTCCTCTTCTCTTACAGGAGATACTTTAGATGCATGTGAATCCCCTGAACTCGCTCCTTCACTACAACACAGCGTGTTGGGTCGGGGGGGATTTCTGAAACATCACTTGGCTCTAAGCTGTGACAAGATCCAGACTCCCGTGTCCTCAGCTGGCCCCGCATGATCCACATTTCTTCTTTCTGGTTGTTTTCAAGAATCTGAAAGTCGTGGAAAACTCGCCTGTGATCTCATCTCTCAGGTCACAAAGAGACGGGGAGAGGCAGGTGGGTCTGGATGTGAGCTGCAGGGGACCGAGAGGAGGAGGAGGAGCAGGGTCAGGTTTCATCAGAGGGAGAGCACCGAGGTGATGATCTGTCCGAGCTGTGCGGCCCAGCTCCTGTGCACCTTTCTACCTGAGCTATAAAAGTTTGCGGTTTTCCAAGGAGACACAACTCGACAAGACGACGGCGACTGATCCTCCAACAGACACACTTAGAAGGTAATCAATCAGCTGCTTTATTGCTCCTTCTTCCCTCAGGTCTGACCCACAGCTTTTAAATATCCATTTATTAAATATTCAGAAACATGATCCTGCAGTGACTCTGGTTTTCAACTGCTTTGGATTCTGAAGAAGGATTGAACAGATTAGTAAGCAAACACTGACAATGCTTTTTAAGTAGACTTGTTTACAGTCTAAGAGTTAAGCTGGAGGCTGTATGGTGGTGCAGTGGGTAGTGCTGTTGCCTCACAGCTAGAAGGTTCCTGGCCCGACTCCCCGGTCGGGCAGTTGACTTTCTGTGTTGAGTTTGCATGTTCCCCCCGTGCATGAGTGGGTTCTCTCCGGGTACTCCGGCTTCCTCCCACAGTCCAAAAACATGCTCACCAGGTTAATTGGTCACTCTTAATTGCCCGTAGGTGTGAGTGTGTGTGTGAATGGTTGTTTGTGTCTTTATGTGTTAGCCCTGTGATAGGTTGGCGACCTGTTCAGGTTGTACCCTACCTTCTGCCCGCAGTCTGCTGGGATAGGCTCCAGCCCCCCGTGACCCCTAATGGGATAAGCGGTCAAGATAATGGATGGATGGACTTAAGATGGATCTTAAGTCTCTGCGGTGAAGCCAAACAACGACCCGACTGAAGTTCCGAGCTAACTCCTTTAACGTGTGGCTCAGTGAGGACTTGACTCCCTTAGGCAGTCCCTCCAGGAAGTTGCAATTTTGCAATTCTCTGTTTACTATTTGAGGTTTGACGTTGTTGCCGCCATTACCGTAAAAAGCTCCATGTCTACAGCTTGATTTAATCCAGTTTGGTGATACATCAGACACATTTAGTTAGTTTTGATCAACTCCTTGTTGAGAGATTTCAGAGTTACCTGACTGTCTGTCCAGTGCTTCTGTCACTGCAGGTGCATTCAAGGACCGTCATAAATGTGCAATACAGCTGTTTCATGACATTTTTCTTTGAATCAAGAGAATCAAAATACAGTCAGTAGCCACATCAAGAATGTTTTCTAAAAACAACTGTAATTTAGCGTATTTACTTGCCCCTGAGATGTTATTGGGGGAAAAAAGCCCCCGCAAAAAATTGCAACATTCACCACAATTTTTTCAAAAAGCTGTCGCAAAATCAGGCTTTTTAGGCCGCAACAATCACACACAAAAAACGCGACATCCTGGAGGGACTGCCTTAGGACACAACTTATGCAAAGCTGCTGCTACAGGCCTCAGCTGACAATGTGTGATCTTCAAGGCGGAACTTTACAGAGAACTGATGACATATTTTCAATCTTTTAGTCCGTTTTGGCTGCCTCTATCCACTCAGCTAACATATAACTCTTTATCAACTCAGCAGTATTAACTCTTAAAATGAAGAAAACATTTATTATTGATTCAAAGAACTTTGAAATGATGAATTTAACGACTCACCAAACACAGTCCTAGCTGGGACAGACTCTCTGTTGAGCCAGAAGGAGACCTGTGAGAGGATGACCGTCATGATGCAGGGCAGATACGTCTGGATGACGAAGTATCCAATCTTCCTCTTCAGATGGAAGTGAGCCATCATGACCGTGTATTCACCTGAGGACCAGAGGGGAAAGGTAAAGGTCAAAGTTCAGGGCAGGGGAGGACAATCTAGACGTCTTACATCAAACAGAAGAGTGTTTTAGTGTTCATTGTGACTGAAGCGATCCAGCGAATGAAAAAATAATCTCTAATGATTTATTGACTCTTCTAACTGTTCCTGGTAGAACAAACAAACACTCAGCTCTGAGTGTTTCATTCTGCAGAGGTTGAGTTCCGGTCTCTCTTCAAACTCAGCGTTCTTTCTAAAGATTGATGGTGAGGTAGCCGCCAGAGGACGGACGCAGTCTGAGAACAGCTGGTGATGAACACGTGCTGCTTCTCTCAGTTAGTGAAACAGGTATTTGCTTTTCATCTGAGGTGGTGGAGACCAAACTAGAGCTTAAAGATGAGTGCCACCCCTAGTTTAAGACTGAGTCTGAAATGATAGTGATAGATTTGTTATTTGTTTTGTTGTTTTGGACATGTTGACCACAGTGAATAATAGATGCAGAACATTTGAAATGTAAAACACATCATTAGGAAACTGATATCTGCACCCTCCTCTGTGTCTGCTTTACACATTGCTGTGAGTTTGTGGTGCAGTCTGCGTCGTGTTGTCGTGTTTGTGTTTCTATCCAACAGTTTGCAGATTTAATGAGCTAAATTACTGATTCTCAGTGAAAGATCCTGATGCTCTTTGCTTGAGTAAACATTAGTTTAGCAACACTTCAGACTCACTGAGTGACAGTCAGAGATGCAGCGGTGCAGAGCTGCTCACATGTTGCTGTTTCAGAGAGGGAGCTCGTGTAATCACAGATCAAGACGTGGAGCTGCAGACGGATCACAGAGCAGACTTCGCTCTGTCACTGAGCTCTCAGACATGAGGAAGAGTATCAGCTCTCTGTGTTTTCTTCACCGATGAAGATGAGTGTCGACTGGAGGTGAAACCACAGAACAGGCTCGATGGTGCGTCTTAAAGCTGGGAGTTGTATTTACAGACATTGATATTGACTCAGACCTGCTCTCTGTGTGTGTTAGAGATGTAGGTTGTGTTGAGTAAAAATCAAAGGCAGTTAATTTCAAATCATCGTGTTTACTGTCTGGACGTATTCATAACACACATTCTTGCATATTTCTTAAGCCATGAGAGTGTGAGCGCGTCTCCTCCCCACACAATTGACAGTTTACTGAAGACTTCAGCTTCTGTGAGAGGATTACGAAAAGAGCTGCATCCACAGTTTATCTGTTCAGAGTCTGACAGCGAGCGTGCAGACGGTCACAGCTGACTGCCGAGGAGGACGTCCCTGTGTGTCGCCTGCTGAACTTTATATGTGATAGTGATTTTTGTTTAAAGAAAACACTTTTATCTACGGTGACCCTGAGAGCTCAATATACTGCAACTCATGAAAGTACCTGACATGATTTCTCCTTTTATTGATAAGAAAACTGAAGAGAGAGAGGAAACATGGGGAGCAGGGAGGGAGGGAAGACCTGTAACAAGGGATCATGGACAGGAGTCAAACCAGTGACTGCTAGATGAGGACCACGGCTGCTAAATGTGCACACACTCTCACTGTATGTGCACACACTCTCACTGTATGTGCACACACTCTCACTGTATGTGCACACACGCTCACTGTATGTGCACACACACTCACTGTATGTGCACACACGCTCACTGCATGTGCACACACGCTCACTGTATATGCACACACTCTCACTGTATGTGCACACACTCTCACTGCATGTGCACACGCTCTCACTGTATGTGCAAACACTCTGCTCTGTGGCTCCTGGAAGAGGACGACAGGACTGTGCTGCATCAGCATGGGAAGGCCGGGTGTTGTTTGCACATGTTTTGTTAAGCTGAAGTGTGTTCGCTCTCAGAGTCATCATAGATTTGACTTTTACTCTCTCATGTCAGACTGGATTTTTTCTGCAGTTTGACATGGTCCTGCTGGGACGTTCACAGCAGACACACACATTCTTGCTACTCTGATGGAACAGTTTGGGATGTCTAATGAGCACAAGATGAACACAAGCATGCAGTAAATCTGCTCTCGGTGGGGCACTTGTCTTGGCTGGGGAGGCAGTTTAAAGTGGGTTCCGGCCCCAGGGCAGAGCTGAAATATGCACGAGGAGCACAGTGTAGGAAATGAAGAGGAGAGGCGGTTCCGGAGGGTTCCTGGGGTATTCTCTTACACAAATGAGGCAAGACGGATTGAGGCTAAGCCGTAACTTTCTCTCTCTGGAAGATGCAGGTCATGGACGCAGCAGGGTGGACAGAAACGTTTCCAGTGAACTCTTCTTCTGCTTGGCTCTCTTTGTTTTACAGTTTGTTTGTTTGGTCTGTTAGACTGTAATTCTCACAGAATGCATGATGAAGATTTAAATGAAATTGAAGTAAACTTCCATTTCTGGGAGTAGAGTTTGAGAGCATGTGGAAACCTTTCTAACATCTCTTACCTTGAGCCATGATTCATCAACACAGTTTCTCATATTTAATATTCTCAGTCTGGAGATTTCAACCTCCTCTGCATGTTGGACGTACTCCATCTGCAAATGCAGAAACAAAGAAGGACAGACTGCAGACAGTCTGGCCATTGTTGTAGAAAATAATCCAAAATCTAAAAGTTCAATCTGCTCAGAAAGTGAATAATGAGGAAGAGAAGAATGGAACATTATCCTCATAATAAAGGTTATCATTTCCTCTTCCACTTTGCAAGTATTCCCTGTCGGAGCAGCACTATGAGAGACTGCACACTGCAGACTTTATGTGCTCTTACTGAATGTTTGGTACCAGGCTGTTAAACCATAATATCACCAAGAGAGCGTGGGATGAGGTGAAAACACAAAAACAGGACTGAACTCTGTATAATTGCCATTTTTTGGGATGTTTTTTGGACGAAACTGAAGGCAACTGGTGGTTTGTGTTTGAAAAGACGCTGCCAAGACCCAAAGCAGAAACAGAGGAAGCAGCGAGGTCTGCCAGCGGCTGCGATGCATCGAATCTTTAATAAAGCTTTAGTCCCAATCAGAGAGGCCGATGTGGTGCCAGCTGAATTATTTCCCTGTATCAGCACGCCCGCAGTCAGCCGCTATACCTTAGATATAGATGCCAGAATGCTCATTCATGGCTCATCTGTGAGAGTAAACAAAATCATACAATGACTCATAAACAGCTCTGTCTCTGTTTCCACTCAGCAGAGGAGATAAATGGCTTTTATTGAATCATAACTTACACTGTATTGTTTTATAATGAAACGAAAGTCAGGAGAGTTTAATTATACCCCTGCAGAAAACACATTTACACTCTGGTGCTGAGAGAGAACACGCAGATGTGTTTTTAAAGCCGGTCGACTCACAGGAAGAACGCAGCGCTGCATTCAGTGTCTGTTGGACAAATGTGCGTCCCGTCAGGTCACATCTGGAGTCTTTTTTATATCTCTGATGTTGAGATTTGTTCATCTGGAGTTATCATCAATGTATATATAATGTTTCAGGGTTTTGTTCGTATAGTGGTGGATTTCTCTAACTATAATTATTGTCATGAAGCAGAGGATGATGTAAAGTGAGCAGGTGGTTATGCAGATCAGGTGTTTGATTGACGGCAGCTCATCTGGTCTGAGGTGTGCAGAGCGATGTGGCAGCTCTGTGCGGTCTGCAGCCTCCTGACTTATGGCCACCATCTCTCGCTTTAATGGATATTGTTTTAGTGCTCTATTTGCTTAGGAAGGCTTATACTGGCTTCACTTAATATGAGGAGGTGTGCGTGTGTGTGTGAGTGTGTGTGTGTGTCTGTGTGTGTGTGTGTGTGTGTGTGTGTGTGTGTGTGTGTGTGTGTGTGTGTGTGTGTGTGTGTGTGTGTGTGTGTGTGTGTGTGTGTGTGTGGTTTAGGGGGCACTGACCTGCAGGCTGGAGCTGAGGCGAGCCAACACAAACTGACTCACTTCTTGGAATCTTTTAATTTACATCAATAAATCAGAGGCCGGCCAATCTGCTGAAACACACGTGTGTGTGTGTGTGTGTGTGTGTGTGTGTGTGTGTGTGTGTGTGTGTGTGTGTGTGTGTGTGTGTGTGTGTGTGTGTGTTCTGATCTGGTAAATTCACCACAGATACAAACTATGCTTGTGTGGGTGTTAGTTTCATGTGTGTGCGTGGTCATATTGTTTTATGGGAGCAGCCTCACTTTAGCTTTATGTGTGATGGAGTGTCCTCTGGTCTGCAGCCAGAGAGCTGCTGTAAAGCTTTAGAGCATGTTTTAACTCCTGCACAGATTTACACCCGTCTTAAACAGCTTCAAGTAACCCAGTACCCGTGCACAGAACCACCAAGTTAGAAATATCACCAGGAGAAACAAATATTGATGTCATTCTGCTCCCTCAGATTCAAACATGCTGAATTCCTACCAGTTAAAGTTACCAGTAAAACACAGAATCACACACACACACAATCTGCCATTATCATACCCTTTTGTTTATGAGATTATCATATGAATATAAAAATAAGGACTGAAGCCAGACGTTGATCAGAACCTCTGCAGCAGAGGGATGAGAGATGGAGAGACACGGTGATCGTCCTGAACAAAGAGACTCTAAAGTAGGCGGAGTTATGATGTTTATTCTAAGATAAAGGTTATCTCTGCAGCAGAGACGTTAAACTTGTATGCAGGGATGTGTTGATTAGTGATGAGAAGTTCGGCTCTTTTCAGAGAGCCGGCTCTTTTGACTCGGCTCCCAAAGAAGAGCCAGCTCTTTCGACTCCCAACGACTCTTAATTTAGGATCTTTTGTAGCCGTATATTTTACCACAACTTTCCAAAACTAATGGTTTGTGTGTTAAAAACCCGTTTAAGTACAGTGTTTCTATGAGAAGCCTTATAATTGCTTAATTTTGTGCTGTTACAAAACCATTCTTACTTTTGTTTTGTACTTTAATCAAACTTTTTTATTGCACAAATTAACAAAAAACTGCAAACATATCCACAGAACAGAACCAGAACCAAACTCAAGCAAACAGAACCAGAACCAAACTCAAGCAAACAGAACCAGAACCAAACTCAAGCAAACAGAAGCAGAACCAAACTCAAGCAAACAGAACCCTCTCAGAACCAAGTCAAGCAAACAGAACCAGAACCAAACTCAAGCAAACAGAACCAGAACCAAACTCAAGCAACCAGAACCAGAACCAAACTCAAGCAAACCGAACCAGAACCAAACTCAAGCAAACAGAAGCAGAACCAAACTCAAGCAAACAGAACCCTCTCAGAACCAAGTCAAGCAAACAGAACCAGAACCAAACTCAAGCAAACAGAACCAGAACCAAACTCAAGCAACCAGAACCAGAACCAAACTCAAGCAAACCGAACCCGAACCAAACTCAAGCAAACAGAACCAGAACCAAACTCTAGCAAACAGAACCAGAACCAAACTCTAGCAAACAGAACCAGAACCAACTCAAGAAAACAGAACCAGAACCAAATTCAAGCAAACAGAACCAGAACCAAACTCAAGCAATCCGAACCCGAACCAAACTCAAGCAAACAGAACCAGAACCAAACTGGAGCAAACATTATTAATGTCCTCAGGTTGGCATTGAGAAAAATCTGATGCCTCAGCTTGGATGGGCTGATCCGATTTCTCCTCTCAGTGAGTATTTGCCTGGTCTTTGAGAAGAACCCTAACCCTCTCAGAAGGAATAGATGAAGCCATGATACACAGCCTCCCCTCCATCACCTGTATCCTATATCCTCACATGTGATTGGCTGCACGCTGCTCCATGCTGACCAATCAAAACAAAGTGTGAGCAGAGCTGGGGCTGAGCACTGTGAGAGCTAAACAGCGAAAGGAAAAAAACTGGGAGCCGACTCTCAGAGCCGCAGCTTTTGATCATGACACATCACTGGTGTTGATAGAGATGAAGATATCGTCATCAGGTGTCTGCTCATGAGACACGAGGGGTTGTTGCAGAGATGTGCGTTCTTGGACCATTCTATACGGACTACAGAGTACAGATCCTACACTCTACAGGCGTGGTTCTTTATATAAACTACAGATGTTAGTGAATGATGAGACTGAAGTCAAGTCTAGATTTTGAAAACTGAAGTTGGTTTGTAAACTCGACAGCTCAGGTGATGTTGAACCATCTCCCTGTGCTAAGTTTGAATAACCTGCAGCTTTCTTCTTCTCTGATTATTTCCTTGCCAACTCTTCTCGGCTGGTTGGATTTTATGGAGCAGTGTCACAGAACTTTTGGACCTCAGCTTGGCGAGCTGAGTGTTATCCTTCTCAGGGCCAACAGAGCTCTCCAAAAATGTCATAGTTTCCCTGAAACTCACTTAGAAAGTCAAATGTTGAGCCTCATTAGTCTGGTTTCTGGGAAGAGCACAGTGACCCACACAGAGCTGATTTTTCAGAACAAAGTTGGAGCGTTGTTTCTGCTGTTGGCCCGTTAGTGAATGTGGATTTGAATGAAACTCAACCTGTCATCCATATTTGAGATCCCGCCTGAGACAGAGCCTGCAGTCAGTGCGCACCGGAGTCTGACGGGTCCCACAGGAACACCATCATTATCAGATCTCCCTGCATGGCACAAAGACCTGCAACTCCAGCCCCAACTTTCTGACATTATTCTGTCAAGTTTCTCCAATTTTCAGTTCCTAATGGACTTAAAACCTCTGACTGTGAGTTTGAGAACACAGCTGCAGGCTCCAGTTGCATGTTTTGGCTCCAGGCGGTGCAGGATCTGGCCTCTGGCCTGGAAGCTACAAATTCTGAGTTACAAGCGTCCGTCAGCCGTGTTCAGGTTCAGTCCAAGTCTGAACAGAAGAAACCTGAGAGGGAAATACAGCCAGCCTGGATTAACCACTGAAGGAGATTGCTGGTGTTAATGACAGCAGAGAGTGTGGCACTTAAACCAGGTAGTGTGTGTGTGTGTGTATGTGTGTGTGTGTGTGTGTGTGTGTGTGTGTGTGTGTGTGTGTGTGTGTAGTACACCAACAGGATGATGTATAGGTGTCATTGTGAGGAGGTCTTTTCTATTAAAGAGGTCTTACAGGCTTCCTAACCTTGAGAAATGTGAAAAGAGAGGGATAGAGGAAGAGGCTGCTTTCTGCTGGGGTCATATTGTTTTAGTCTTCACACTTCAGACTGTTTATAACGTTTGAATGTTTACAGGATTCTCAGAAACAACAGAGGTGCTGTAAAGAGAAGGAGCGTGCTCCCAGTTGAAGAGCAGCTTCTTGTATATCTTTACAGATCTGTTGAGTTAAACGTGTCCCTGCTGTCGTCTCTGTGTGACTGCAGGAAGGCTGGAGCGTATATTATTTGTTGTATAATGTAAAGATTAAACCATCACAGTTCTGCTCCTGAATTGATCAGACACTTTAAAAGATGGTGGATTGTGAAAATGTAAGCGCACACTTTAAGAAAAACAACTTCATTCAGGTCGAGTTCAGTCTGACTAAAGCAACGTTCAGCCTCAGCTCTCAGCGTCTGTTTTGCTCTGTTACTCAAACCTCATCTAACGGTACTCCAAGCTAACTTTAAGGTTAGCTGGCTAGCATTCATGTTAGCTAGCCAATGCAAATCTTAGCCTGAAAATAGCACGTTATGCTAGATTTGGTTTAGCAGTTCTGTCTTTCTTTGGATGACGTATCCGTCTGTATTTTCACTTCTTAGACCTGCTGAGTTTGGACTCATTTAAAGAGGACTGAAGACCCAATTAACTTTCTACTTCATCTGCCATTGGCTACTGACCTCCAAAAATTCACCGGCCAAAAATATTTTTCACAGGCCAAATAAAAAAATCATGCCTTATTTGATTTAAAATAATCAATCAATCAACAAATCAATCAATCTTTATTTGTATAGCGCCAAATCACAACAAACGTTATCTCAAGACGCTTTTACAAACATAGGAGGTCTAGACCACTCTATGTCAAATTATGAACAGAGACTTCAAGACAGGGTAAGACTCAGTCTGACCCCACCTTAATCCATCATGAGCATTGCACATTGCAGTATTTAGCTAGTTGCAGTGGCGAGGAAATACTTCCTTTAACAGGCAGAAACCTCATGTTAGACTCATGTTAGACAGCCATCATGCCTCGACCGAGTTGGGTCTTGAAAGAGGGATAGAGGGGAGTAAGAGAGAGAGGGAGCGGTGATAGTGATGAGATGAGTAGTAGAAGCTGTTGCCGCTGGAGTCCAGCACGTCCGCAGCAGGAGGATGCCTACAGCAGCTCAGAGAAATCTACGAGACAAGGGAGCTCGGGACTCCAGAAAGGTCTATGGTTAGTAACTTCAATGGGACAGGAAGAGTTAAAGTAAGTGTTGGGGGGGAGGGGATGGGACAGGATCCCAGCAGTCTAAGCCTATAGTGGCATAACAAAAGCTGGTCCAAGCCTGAAAATAATTACCACCACCTTTTTATTATGAAAATCCAACTTAAGCATCACTTTAAGAATGCAGTTATGTACAGATACAATTACGTTATTGCTATATTATTAGGTCATACTTCATTTCAAGGTGACTGCTGCATCATCATGTATTAGAAATATTCAAAAGTGCAAGCTTTTACATTGACTGAGTGAGCCAAATGTCTGTCTCAAATAGTGACATTACTCTGTTTAGCTGTCTGTTCCTCTTCTTGATCGTCTCCTGCCTCTTTGTTTATCCTTTTTGTTTGTGGTGGCTTCACGCCGGGAATGTGTCGCCACATCTTCCTCGAAAACGCTCCTCCCACCGTGCTTCTTCAAGCAAAGGGAATGAATAGAACTCCAGCAGCTGATGACACGCCGTTCCCAACGTACCGAATCACAACACAAGTACAGCGCGACGCGAGGGTCAAAATAGCCTGAGAGTCTGCAGAAATGGGTGAAAGTATGAAAACGAAACCTCACATGCAATACAAAAATTGTTTTACATGCCAAACTGATTTTTTACCTGCCAATGGTGCTTGGCAGGTGTTAATTTTACGCCCTGCCCACGCGGCCCTGATGGGGTCCTGATGGAGGAGTTTCTCTGAGTTGTACGATTGAAGCTTTTTCTCTCACAAAGATGAAACATGAAACGGTAGCAGAACACAAAGCCCACAGTTGTTTAGATTACCCGTCAGTCTCACACTCTCGCTCCGTCTCACTGATGGAAGCAGTCAACATTTGTTTTCTCCAGCAGCTCACATTTCTCTCTCGGTGTTTCTGAGCTCCTCGTCGTCTCTGACAGCAGTAATTCTCCTCTCCTGACAGATGATTCAGATGTTTTTCTGCAGTAATAACTGTAAAACTCTGGAGTTTCTCTGGATGTGTTTCACTTCTCATGGATTTATGTCCCCTGTGGAGGCAGAAACATGTTTCAGCAGCCTTCAGATGCTTCTATTGTTCTAACTGGACTCCAAAAAAACACACCATGAGGGTGGAACAAGCTATAAATACTGTAAAACCTGAAGACAGCAACAGTAAGGCTGCAAATAACCCGCTCTGCAACCGTGGATCTGTCTCCAGTCAAAAACACCTCCTTTTCTAAAAACAGCTGGCTCCATTATGATCATGAAATGCTTACTGTCCTTCATATTTCTGCTGCATCTCTCATGTTCAGATTCTGTATCTCTCCTGGTAACTATGATATGAACATGCCGTTGTTCTCGTGTTAGTCTGCTGTGTATTTTTCCCAATCAGCCACCCAACAGATCAAAACAATGCAGACGATGGGCAACTTCTTCAAAAGCATGATGGGAAAATGTCGTTAAAGGGAACTAGGGTGAGAAACTTAAACGCTGTGTGAACACGACAATAACCACACGGATAAAGAAACTGAAAAATATTCAGGTTTACTTGGAAATGTGTTCGTGCTGTTAAAGCAATAATCATAATTTGGGTTACAGCACTAAACTGGGAACTTGCAAGTCTGTGTTTGTAACATGCAGAGAAAACCAGTGCCTTCGTATTCCACGTCACGTCACGGTACGTCCAGTAGAAGTGTGGCGAGATCTCAATGTTTGCAGCACATAACAGACAAAGCTCGATCCAGCATGGTGGACGTTCACGAGAGACAAGATATGAACAATGTGGAAGCACTGTAAGAAAATAGCGCCACACATCTTGAACACACAAAAAACCTCGCTACCCAAGCTGGCCATCACTTGATAGAGAGGATGCTCCAACAACTCCTATCACACAAGGTAATCACGGATGCAACTATGTCACCTGGCGTCACCTGGAGCAGAAAACTCAGTCAGTATGGTTTGCAGACTAATGATGTTGTTATTTTTACAGGTTTTATTTCCAATTTATGGAAGGAGATCAGCTGGTACTCATATATAGCTCATGCATGGCCATCAGGTCTGAAAAGACTCAATCAAAATCCTGCAGGAGAGAAGCCAGTCAATGTCATCTCATAGTTTTATATTTATCTAAATATTTCATTATTTTATTTATATTTAATTTCTAATTATTAGTGCTTTTTATTATTGTCTTAAATATTTTTGTTTTTATGTATTTGTTTATTTCTTAATTATTTTCCTTTTTTTGTTTAATTTTATGCATTTAATTGCAATTCATTTGCTGATTTTGTGCCTTTTTGTCACATCGAATCAGAAAGTAAAGGTGAAGATGACTAGGGGTAGCAGTGAGTGTGTTCAGTGGGCTGAGATTAAAGCTAGGGTTGGTAGTCTCAGCATTAATTTGAATGTAGCTTCTTCCTCAGGACTCCGTCTAACCCCTCCCCTCCTCCCTCGGAGCTCCTCAACAAAACGATGCCCCCCCGCTCACATGCACGAGCGCCGCTGATTCTCGACCATACGATCGTGACTGATTCAAAACCGGTCCTCACCAAAACATTATCATAGTGAAAGTTAAAAACACAAACAAACATGGCTGCTGTTAGTACTCACAACTGTCATGCTAGCATTATCCAGTTGTACCAGTGACACAATATCAGGAGAAAAGTTATAACACATATATAATACTGTAACAGCTCTACTGTTTGTTAAACGTGTTCAGTGTAGATGCTCTTAATTCCTACAGTGTTGACGGTCAGTGAAGGCATCAGGAGAGGTGTAGAGTGTGCGAGCGGGAGAGAGGAGAGGAGAAGTTCTTCATTCATTCAAACATTGATTGTTGTTTTGTTGGTTGGCGTGATCACGGCCGACAGTGACCGGTTATTAAAGCTCAATGTGTTCACGACTCGGCTCGTCATCACTACAGCGTCCGGACGGACGCTACAATAAATATATATTTTCTGTAGGACTTACTGAACGTCATTAATTATTCTGCTTGTTGGTGAGAGCTTTTTAGACTCTGATCCGGACTACAGTCCTGAGCAAAGCACCTCATCAGGTCAGAGGGGACAGGCCCGAGGACGAGCGAGAGGGGCAGTTAATAGAGTCAGGGGAAGTAGAGGCAGGAGACGGGGACTCGGAGGAGTGCACGCCGGGGAAAGGGCAGAACAGCTGGACGGGATTTGATTGGTTTAAAATTTGGGGAGCCAAAAAACGGTGATTGGTTGGTGTTTTCCCAGGTTTACTCCGGCTGTAGATAGCAGCTTTTTTCACTCTTTTTTAGGAACACATCATGTAATGATTGCCATCAGGACATAAAGATAATTTTAACCAGTATAACAAAAAGTGTATCTAAATCTGATTACCAACCCCAGCTTTAATTCTCTAAATGAAACTGATCTGTTTTAAAAGTCTCGTTTTAGAAGAAGTTATAAAAGGCTTCAGTGTTTAAAGCTACCTGGGTGGTTTATGTAGTTTATCCTCTCTGGGATGCATCAGAGACCGTCAGACCCGAGGGTGATGTCGAGTTAGAGTTTTGAAATAAGGCGTAGGCCCCTTTCACAGAGGCTGTCTTCACACTTTTCAGTGACAGAGACAGGTCAGCGATGCATCAAGAATAAATAAATATGGTTGACATTTGCAGATTGTCTATGGAACACAACTCTCCACGCTGAATAAAAACAGAGGAGGACAAAGTTAGCAGTGAACCAAGCAGCTGAAAATCTGCAGGATAGGATCAAATCTACCGTCACACAACGAGACTGCCAAAGACTGGTGGGGAAATCATTTAGCTGCCTAATAAATAGCTTTTACTCCACGCTAGATGCAATAAAAAATGGTGTTAGCCATGTTGGACACGCTGACTCCATGACCTTTCGATCATCCTCAACACTAGCAAAGAGGCGGGGCTTAAACAGCTAAACGAGTCCACCATTCAGCCTGATTATGCAAATGTATGCATAACTCTTTGCATTAATACAATCTGAAAGCATTAGTTGTATTTGAATGTTTCTCCCATGCAGTGTTCAATAAAGGGATCAGCTACAGAGACAAAAAAACTAATGTTTTTTCTTTCTTTTTTGCATTAGCAGTCTGAAAGTATGTTCACTTCTGGGTATTTGGGCTTCATGAAGTTTCCTTGTTGTGTTTTTACCTCGAGCAGAGAATTAAGGAACGGCTCTCCAGCTCAATATTTGAACACCAGTGGTTGCCGCACTGTAAAATCAGACGCCAGTTCTTGCAGGCGTTACTGCAGAATCTCTCCAGAATAAGAGCTCAGGACTTTTACAGCCAATGGTTCAGAGCTGTTATTTGGAAGAATAATGTCTTCTGAATATTGAGTGATTCATGAATGGGAGGTTTCAAACCCAAAGCTCACAAAACTTATTCACTTGGCTCCATTTAATGTCCGTTTACAGGACTTCAGACATGCTGTATTTGACTTAGTCTGTGTAATCCATCAAACATCTGCAGTGTAACAGACACTCTTCTGTTTCATCTGGAAGACTCACAGTTGTGGTAAATTTACAAAGTACACATCCTCCTCCAGGATCGATGCATCATTCTGATCATTAAGAGGAAGGCAGCGGCCCGTTCTGCGGGCCTTCACAGCAAACTAATGAAGTCCTGATCCTCGGCCGTGAGCTCTCTCTCTCTCTCAGTCTGAGGACTCAGTGAGTCTGAGTGGACTCCAGTTAGGAATCCAGCTGCTAGCCTCACTCTGTAAACAGCACAGTAATCAGTCTTTTACCAGAGGCCGGGAACACTCTGAAACACAGTCTGCATGTGCAATGAGTGTGGAAGTCAGAGCGCTGTAATGTATGTGTGGAGCTGCAGGCTGGGTGTGTGGGTATTTCTCTCCATGCTGTTTGCTTTGGAGTGGCTAATGTGGTCGTCAATCTCAGGGTCGGGGCAAAAACAAGAGCGGGCCGGCTATAAATTACTTTTAAGAACTTCCTGGGCAGCAGAGAGTGCAGGCTCAGAGAATAAGCAGCACGTTCCTCTCAATGTGAATCATTTTCATTTCATGCTTTTTCAAAGTCATCCAGCAGGAAAAGTTCAGTCTCACAGCGCGCAGTCTCAGACTAAAGCTATGCAGTACGTGACTGAATCAAGTCCTTACACTTTAACAACAGGATATCACTTGAGCATTAATTAAGCAGTGCAGAGAATGTTCCACAGACCTGACTGGTATTTCTTTAGAAGCCTAAGACAAAGCAGATTAGCTGGTTTACCTTTAACAGAAACCTCGGCCAAAGTGTGTGAGGTCTAACCCTGCAGAGATGCCCTGCCTCATCAGGAGGATCAATCCTGCAAAGCTTCAAGCTGATACGTTTGTTCCCGTCCAATCAGCATGGTTCAGAAGAGCGAGGTTGCAGCTACAGGCAAGGTTTATTTGTGGTGTAAGCAAGAAGCGACTGTAAGCCTGCTAATAATGTTAGAGGCAGTGATAACAGAACTGGACTTTTCTCTATAGAATGAGGAGCAAAGGTCTTTAATTTTAGCTGTTGACAGACAGGGTACGGTGCTGCTCGTAATGTGTTTGAACCTCGCTGCAGCATGAGACCTCGCTGAATCAACAGAGGAATGACGTCTCCTAAGCGAGGGAGGCACCAGACTCCTGCCGTGTGTACGCTCCTGAGCAGAGAGCAGATCCAGAGGTGCAGAGCGCTGACAGCTGCTGGGTCCACAGGGCACGCTGTGATAAGAGCACTCAGTGTAGGAGGGAGGCAGCGGTGTACTGTGCCGAGCACGGGGAATACCTGAGGGAGAGAGAGAGAGATTCATCCTACATGGAGAGCAGCTCACAGGAGAGCAGATCTGCTGAGTTTCGGATCAAGGAGCTTTAATTATTAAAGGTGACATATCACGCTTTTTTCATCAATATATATTGGTCTAAGAGGTTCCCAAAACATTTCTTTAAAGTTTATGCTCAAAAAAACACTTTGAAATCAGATTTTGGTCTGCCTGAAAAGCCCTCTTCTTCAGTCCTCCTCAGAACACTCTGTTTTCTCTCTGACCACGCCCCCTCAGGAAGTGGATGTGCCTCGGCTGTCCAGCACGTTGATCTAATGTTTACATGTTGGCTGAATATACACAGCTGCTCAGAGATCACGTTACTTCAACCCTCTGAATCTGATCCAGAATCTGATCCTGACGGAGAGGCGCCTGTAGCAGGACCTTTCTGAAGGATTGGTCACAGATTTAGTGTTTCTTGTTGTTTTATTTATCAGTATGTAGACGTGTGTCTTGGTACACAGCTACCAACATGTATCTATGTGGCTATGCTAACTAGCGCTAGCACTTCTCCATGATAAATAAAAATCATCCACTAGATCTTCAAATCTGCAGACGTGGGGAGTAAAACCGACCTTTGTGTTTATTAAGACAGCCTACAACTAGCATGCCTCCCTCCTAAGCTCCTTGTTAGCACACATGTGTGCAGGTAATGAAAAACGGAGGGGGGATTCAGTATTATTTTATACAGTCTATGGGCTGAACAAGCTCCGAGCTCTGACTTCTGTTACAGACCGGATATTGTTGTTACGTAACAAAAACACGGAAGTCTGAAACGGCTCGTTTCACACACATTTATAGAAAGGTGGAGAAATCAGAACAGGGGCAGAATTTTTTCGTTCTCGGGGGGTTTGTAGACATGCCAGGGAAACATATTTCAGGTAGAGAACCATTAAAAAGTCAATTTTGCATGATATGTCACCTTTAAGGTCTTTGAGCTTTAAGTGTTTGTTTACCTGCTGCAGGAGAGAGCAACAACAACGATCGGGGAGGAAGAGGACACGGATGAGTTTTTACCAACATGTTAACCAGTGAGCACGGTGATCACTTCAGGGACATCACGAGGTGAAAGTTGTGAGAGTGCTTTTTTTCTTTGAACCCAATATTTCGTCTTCACCTGCTCCTCATCATCCTCCTGTCAGGCCGCCTGTGGGTCAGAGCGCTCCTTCAGTTCCTCCAGGATCTCTTATCATAGAGCTATAACCTCCATCCACCTTCATCAGATCATCTCCATGTCTCAGTCCATGAGCAGTGAGGGAAAGAAACACCAGCAGCATCTCTCTGCTCAGACCTCCCTCCCTGTTGCTATGGCTGCTGACATCTCCATGAGCGCTGTGAGGATGAGCACGCTCTCCACACTGTGAATGTGAAGGACCCCCGAAAGGTTGTGACAACCGCTGCACTGAAACCAGCCCAGCTACGTTTGAACACAACATATCCTGCCGCTGCTGCAGGGGAGCTGAGTATAACGGCCAAGTTCAACCTGATCCGCATCCGATCCGACACAGCAGATAGGTTTCTATTCTAGTCAATGTGTTAACTTCCACTGAATCCACTCCATTGTGTTCATGAGCGGAGCCAGGTCTGGAGTCAACAGGTCAGAGGTTTTCAGAGGACCAGAAAGACAACATGAGGAGAATCCTTGTCCTTGTCTGTCATAGTGTCCTTTGGAGAGACGTGTTTCAGTCTGTTTTTAGCTGAACTGGACTTTTTAATAACAGAAGACAAAGTGATGTTAAAGTCTTTACAGCGTCTATGAAAGCTGCTCCTTGTGAAGCTGATCACATGCAGAGGTTAGATAAACAGGACGTGTTCGTGCAGCTGATCTGAGGTCTGTCAGGTAAAGACTCTTCATTAGAGGAGGCTGCTGACAGACGGACGGACGGACACGCTGCTCAGACTCTGATTTACTTTAGTCTGCTGCCAGCCGCTCTCTCTCTCTGATGGGAAATACCTCTCTGTTAGTTTTACCTCCACCTGCCCTCCTCACCCCTCCAGGCCCCTGCACACACACACACACACACACACACACACACACGTCCATACTAAGTACCTGATTTTTCTTAAGAGTTTCACATTCCTGCAGGTGACTGATATTAACAATAGGAGTGGATCAGCCTCAGAGGTAGTCTCCCTCCGAACCCTCGCAGACTCAGGTCTTAGAGGCCAAGCCGTCATCCCCGTCTCCCTCAGACTCTCCAGAAAGAAGCCTTTCATTAAAACAAGACTTTCTTTTATTCTCTCCATCAGCACTGGACCCGACCGTGACCCGGTGAGGAGCATGTCTGCCAAAATGCTGGAATGTGCAAAATGTGTGTGTGTGTGTGTGTGTTCAGTGCTGTCTTGTGTTTGCAGATGATTGTGTGTATCACATACCTGCTGGAAAGAGCTCATGCATAAATACCGAAGTAACCGTGTGTCTGCTGGATTCATGATGAACACATTCTTTTCTTTAGTTAATTTAACTGTTTAAAGGTGAAATACCGAACATTCAGCACGTACCATATCTCATATATTATTATAATAATAATAAGTTTATTTATATAGCTTTGACAAACATAGCACTTACCCACCTGTTAATGATCCAGGCCCCGGTGAGGAGTTTTTAAATGTTATGAAATGGACTGAAATTAATATTAATGCCTCGGTATGAGCTGCAAAAGCAAACAAGACTATCAGCAGAAAGAGCGACTACTCCTAGAGTAAATGTTAACGCCTGAAAGCACCTCCACGGGCTGTGTGTCTGCAAAGAAGCTTCTAAATTATTCAAACACAAATATGATAAAAACAGCAAAGAGATAAGAGCTAGCACTCTGTCCACAGGGGGCGCCAAAATCAAATTTACAATGAGTGCAATCTTTACTGGAAGCTCAATGACTGACTTTGATTTAGATTCCTTTAACATCACAGTCAAACTTCCTCAAATTAAACAGAAATAAAACTGAACTTCTTCTAATTGGCACAAAATCTACATTAAACAAACTCCATAACTTATCTATTCCCATTGACAACTCGTCCCTCTTTCCCTCCCCTCAGGTTAAGAGTCTGGGTGTCATCCTCGACAGCACCCTTTCCTTCACCTCCCATATCAACCACGTCACCCGGTCCACCTACTTCCACCTCGGCAATATTAACCGTCTCCGTCCTTCACTCACTCCCCACTCCACAGCCTCATCACCTCCCGTTTGGACTATTGCAACTCCCTTCTGTTTGGTCCCCCCCACAAAACCCTCCATAAACTACAACTGGTTCAAAACTCAGCCGCCCGTATCATCACACGCACCGCCTCCATCCACCACATCACACCCATCCTGCAACAGCTCCACTGGCTCCCCATCACAGACCGGATCAATTACAAAATACTTCTCCTCACCTTCAAATCCAAGCACAACCCCGCCCCTCCATATCTCTCTGACCTCCTCCATACTGCCACACCCGTCCGCACCCTCAGATCCTCCTCCTCCATCCATCTCACTGTCCCCCCTGCTCGCCTTCAGCCGCTCTGCTCCCCAGCTCTGGAACTCTCTCCCATCTGACCTCCGTAATACTGATTCACTCCTACATTTTAAATCCAAACTCAAAACTCAATCTGACCACAACTCCACTGTCATAAAACATTGATTTATGTGATTTTTGTTTTGCTTTATGTGATCAGACAGCTTAAAGAGACAGGGAATGTGGGAAGATAGTAGGGGAATGACACATGCACCAAATAACACTGGGACCAGGAACTAAACCGACACATGCAGAAGCCTATGCATGTAGCCTGACGTGCACCTCCTCCAAAATGAAACTATGCATCAAAGCTGTGCATTCATTCTCCTCCGACGCCTCCTCTTTTCGTCTTTGCAATACTTGCAGTGTGATCAACTGCTGCTCAACATTTATCAGCTCCTTCTTCCTCATGATGCACTCAGAGTCCTGTGCACCAACAAGCAGGGAAAGAAGCAGGACCGGAAACTGCTGATGTGGCTGGTGTAGAAATTGCACCGCCGTCTTGCATTCGGGGGGAGTATTGCAGAGCGACCAAGACACGTCGAGTGCTCGTGACGTCGCCAGCTGCTGTCAACGCAGACGTTTAAACCAGGCGTTAAGTGTTCCCCTCTCTCTCTCTCCTGAGCGCCATCCTGCAGTCTGTGGGATGGAGGATGAATAAGTATCACACAGGGTCTGCCTTTCTTAATGCTGATGTATGAGTGTGACGCTGCAGGTGCTGCTCCACAGCTTCACAACAGCCCACCAATTTATCTCCACCACCATGTGATGAAGCAGACGTAAACGAGCCGACACTTCCTCTACAGTCCATAAACTGCTGATTACACACTCACACACACACACACTCACACACACTGTGTCCTCTGGCTGGATACATGTTGTTATATGAACCAGGTGTTTTTCACCTCTGAGCATCCTGAGGGGAACTGGTGCAGCTTTTTGCAGCACCTCTGACTCTTTTCTCGCCCACGCCGTCTGAAACATCCAGACTGAGAGTGAGCAATCTCTCTGCTGCTGTGGACTCTGCTCCAAACATTTGAATCATACAATCTGAACTGTGCACCGACGAGTGAATGTGAGCTGTGATGAAGTAAAAAGAAGATGCTCGATAAAACTAACTCGACCCTGACAGTTTGTGACGCTCTCCGAAGAATGAATCAGAGGAGGAATTTTTGAGAATGAGTCTGCTCTCATTCTCATGTTTTACCGACCGCTCCTGTTGCATGTCAGTGTGTGCAGTCTGAGGCTGTTGATGTGAACAGATGGTCAAACCATGTGAGGCTAATTCATAAACTGTGATTTTGTGCTGTGCAAGTAAAACAGACAGTAAATGACAGAGATAAAATGCTCTACATCCTCAGTATTACATGTCTGGCTTCCTCCTCAGCCTCAGACTTTTACCCGTGAGTGTGAAACAACATTTGCACGGTCAAGGCCCTCCCGCTGTGCGTGTCACAGCAGAACCAGCTGATCTGAACCATATGTGATTCATCGGAGGGAACGCAGCATCCATTAATCTCTGTACTCGGCCCCGAGCCACCTGACCAAGAATTATCTCCCCGGGTCCAACCCGCCGGTAAATAATTGGAGCAGAAAGTGATCCTAGCTCATTAATAAAGCCGGGATTAGCATCAGTCACTGGCCTACTTACTGTAGAGACCATGCAGCCCGCAGCGAGGCAGAGGTGTGAGGGGACGGACAGATGGACGGAGGAAAGATTCAACATGTGTGGAAAACATTCGACCCCTCAGAGCGAGAAAGTTCTGCTCTGATTTCTATAAATCTGAATATTTTACGCTCCCAGAAGATGTTTCTGGAGAATTTGAACCCCTACTGACATTTTTCTAGCAAAGAGAAAGTCTTTCAGAGTCAGACTTTAATGCTGCTTCCAGTCCTAATGCTAAGCTTGATCTAACCATAGTCTGACCTCATTTTATGACGTGAGATTAACCCCTTGACTGATTTCATACGTTACAGTCCAGGAGCCATGATAACATCTGCAGGTTCCCTCCTGAGATTAATCACACAAACTCAGAAATCAAAGTTCAGCCGTCCTATCGGCTTTTTCTGAAAACGTGGATCAAGTTTCATCAAAAACTTGATGTATCAGGTGTTTATGAGTCCAGTTTGTTGAGTCCAGGGGCCGCAACAGAAGTTGAGTTTATTAGTTTGCAGAAACAAAGAAATAAAACAGATGAACATACACAATAATAGATGTGATGAAGCAGTCCCAAAAACCCTTCGAGGGGCTTCATCTGGGCTCTCTCCAGAATATAGATCACATTAGTCTCCAAAATCAGACAAGTCATTTTGTGTTGATGATAAATCCTGATGGTGATGCCTTTGTCTGATTTTTTTTAATCTCACAGCTGAGAGGTGAAGTTATTTAGCTGCAAAATAATCCAAGCTCAGCAAAAGAGTTCAGTGAAGGAATCATGCCGATTCAGGTGTGTGTGTGTGTGTGTGTGTGTGTGTGTGTGTGTGTGTGTGTGTGTTTGATTGCTCCTGATCTGCAGCAGGTGTGTGAAGCTTCTATCTGCTCTTTGGCTACGTTCACACTGCAAGGCTTAATGCTCAATTCCAATTTTTTGCTCAGATCCAATTTTTTGTTTGTCTGTTCACATTACCATCTATACTGTGACCTGTATCTGATTCCAGTGTGAACTGTGTGCAGCTCCAAACTGCCCCGCATGTGCAAAAGAACAGTAACAATGACGTCACATGCAGCTGTATGCCGGAGAATGAATGACTAGATGCAGAGGAGGTCAAGTGTAAAGAAAAAGAGAGTCATGTTCTTCTGTGTCCCTGTTCGGCAAGTTCTTTTGATAAACTTTCAAACACAGACCGGTTACGGTATGGACCCCTTAAGCTTTGCTTGTATGGAAGTGTCACCCCATATATTTATAAGGTCCAAGACTTCGCTGTCCCTCCACTGACTTGCTCCATCGTTGCTATCCTCCATTTTTGCAAGGCTACCGCGGCGCAGAGTTGTGACGTGTGTCGCTATAAAGTGACGTGAAAGTATCAAATGGGCATCAAATCCACCTTGGCCATTCACCCTCAGGTCGCATTGAAAAAATCTTTTCTGTATCTGACAGCACCCTTTCCTTCACCTCCCATATCAACCACGTCACCCGGTCCGCCTACTTCCACCTCCGCAATATTAACCGTCTCCGTCCTTCACTCACTCCCCACTCCACAGCCTCGTCACCTCCCGTTTGGACTATTGCAACTCCCTTCTGTTTGGTCTCCCCCACAAAACCCTCCATAAACTACAACTGGTTCAAAACTTAGCCGCCCGTATCATCACACGCACCGCCTCCATCCACCACATCACACCCATCCTGCAACAGCTCCACTGGCTCCCCATCACAGACCGGATCAACTACAAAATACTTCTCCTCACCTTCAAATCCAAACACAACCCTGCCCCTCCATATCTCTCTGACCTCCTACATACTGCCACACCCGTCCACGCCCTCAGATCCTCCTCCTCCATCCACCTCACTGTCCCCCCTGCTCGCCTTGTTACCATGGGGAGCAGAGCCTTCAGCCGCTCTGCTCCCCAGCTCTGGAACTCTCTCCCATCTGACCTCCGTAATACTGATTCACTACTACATTTTAAATCCAAACTCAAAACTCCATCTGACCACAACTCCACTGTCATAAAACATTGATTTATGTGATTTTTGTTTTGCTTTATGTGATCAGACAGCTTAAAGAGACAGGGAATGTGGGAAGATAGTAGGGGAATGACACATGCACCAAATCCCACTGGGACCAGGAACTAAACCGACACATGCAGAAGCCTCCGCATGTAGCCTGACGTGCACCTCCTCCAATCTGATTCAGGACCACATATGGAAGTGGTCTAAATCTGATTTGAAAAAATCAGATTTGGCCAGATTTGAGTGTTCACACTGCCTCTAAAAAATCTGACCTGGTCCCTTGACCCCCCAAAAAATCAGATTTAGGCCACTTTTGCCTGCAGTGTGAACATAGCCTTTGACTCCAGGTCTCTGTGCTGACTCATTAGTGCTCTCTGAGTTAATGCAAGGATCCCTTGCATGTTCTCTACGTTGTTTGTCGCCTAAACATCATTAAACCTCTTCAGCAGTTTGTCCCTTCTCTCAGTCAGAAGTAAAATCCTTTCAGTGACCGAGGCCGGGGATGATGAAGTTTGTAATAGCCCAGTTTTAGCCTATTGTTGTGTGGACAGTGTAAATGGATCTGTGTGTGTGTGTGCGTGCATGTGTTAAACCTGTTCCACTCTGACGGTGGTGTTTGATGTCTCTCCTCTGCCTCACAGCTGGACTGAACAATAAGTGTCAGCCTCCACACAGATGGACATGAAACAAAAGAGGTGTCAGCGTGCATACACAGAGCTGATTGTATGTTGTCTCTGCCGTCTCTGCTGCTGTGAGCAGAGAGGAGGACACATCCAGCCGTAAAAACACTGATGGATGCTCCGAACAGCTGCAGCTCCTCTGTTCTCTCCTCTTCCTGTTTATCGGTGCTCGTTCCTCCAGCCGTCCTCCCTCCGAGTCTCTCCATCTGTCTACGCCTTCAGTGTCACTTTCTTCTCCTCCCTCCTCTTCCTGATGCTTCTCTCCTGCAGGACTGTTGGTTTGAGGCCAGCCTCTCACACTCTGCAGGATGCTGGATGCTTCTTCTCTGAACATCCTCTGACCCGGACCTGCAGATCCTGTTGGCCTCATTCATCCCTCCGTCTCTATCTCTCCGTCTCGTTTTCCTTTCTCTGCTCAGAGAAGACGGAGTGTTTTCATTCATCTGTCCTCATTTTCATCACACAGTCATTAACCGGTGCAGTTCATTTACTCCACTCTGTCTTCATTATTCTGTTTCTGAGGCCATTTCAACAAACCTGAATCTTATCTCCTGTCTGTGTTCAGTCGACCGACCGACTGCAGGCTCTGAAACTCAGACAAAGAGCTCCAAGGATCTGAAGTTAGAGTCTTATGAATAACTGCATGGCTTCTTAAACTTAGTCTATTCTCTTTCTTTAAAACAATAACTGATGCATCCTTTGATTTGTGTTGGCTGGTTAAATGTTGTTCTGAGTATGACATCAAATTAATATGCTTTCATCACCTGCAGAGTTTCCCTCTTGCACCCCTTTTCAACTGAGGCAGTTTCAGGGCCGGTTCGAAGCCGGAGCTCAATTGAGAACCTTTTTTTCGTGTTTCAACTGTGAGGCCATGCTCACACTGTGGGCAAAAGTGACCTAAATCCGATTTTTTTGGGGGGGGGGTCAACCCAGAGGAAAATTGTACTGCTCAAAGCTTTCTCTTCTTAGTCTCTGGAGACAAAATTGAGATTCTCACTTCAGCCTCATTCAAGTTTCAAATTGTTCTCATTTGTTTCTTATTTGTTTCTCCTAAAATTCACCAGGAGAAATAGTTGAGACCATAACATGAGTCTTATTTGAGACTTAAATGAACCGAAAGGGAGGCTAAGCTGAGACTTTTTGCAACTTTTTTTCTGAAGGCAAGAATGAGAAACAGGAGACAAGCTATAGTCAGTCCCTCTGGGATTTCGCAGGATTTTTTGTGATTGTTGCGTCCCCAAAAAGCCTGAATTTGCGACAGCTTTTTGAAAAAATTGCGGTGAAAGTTGCAACTATTTTTTTTGCTTTTTTCCCCCAATAACATCTCAGGGGCAAGTAAATATGCTAAATTACAGTTGTTTTTAGAAAACATTCTTGATGTGGCCACTGACTGTATTTTGATTCTCTTGATTCACAGAAAAATGCCATGAAAGGTCTGTATTGCACATTTACGACGGTCCCTGAATGCATCTCGCAGCGACAAAGGCACTTGACAGTCAGTTCACGGCACTCTGAAATGCATTTGCATCTTTGATGACTAGGAGTTGATCAAAACTTACTGAATGTGTCTGATGTTTCTCCAAACTGGATTAAATCAAGCTGTAGATGCGGAGCTTTCTACAGTAATGGCTGCAACAACGTCAAACATCAAATATTAAACAGACGTCCCCCGGTTGTGTCTTTGTCACTAACGCACACCGGGGGTAAAAATCCTCAATGAAGAGGAGACAGATGCATGGAGGCGGGGAGAGCTGGTTCATAAAGCACACCTCCTGCAGGTAGGTGACCAAGCTAACACTGAGCCCCTCAATCTATAAATAACAACGTCGTCATGGTCACTTGTCCTGCCTGCTGTCCTCGCTCTTCACCCGTTCTCTGTGCGTGTTTTGTTGTTGAAAAGTGCCGATCAAGTGAGGACTTACGTTTATGTTCCAATGAAGTGAAATTGATGATGAAACCGATGACGTACAGGGGCTGAGGTTAAGGGTGATTGGTCAAAGTTGCGGGAAAGTTGCGGTGATTGTATAAAATTGCAAGGCAATTGGTTGAATTTGCGTTGATAGTTGCGATCGCGAAATCGCAACTTCCTGGAGGGACTGTAATGTGAACAGGCAAACAAAAAATCAGATCTGAGCAAAAAATTTGAATTGAGCATTAAGCCTTGCAGTGTGAACGTAGCCTGAGTGAATCGGCCCTCGGCCGGGGAAATCGGTTCCAGAGCGGCTCCAACTCCAACTCCAACTTGCTGGTCTAGAACCGCAAACCACTTACGCCAGGGGCGAGGGGCAGGGTTGCCATGATCAAAAACACAAACCAACCGTGTGTCCGTTTTTAAAAAGACTGATGGATTTCCAAGGTCTCTTGGGGACCTCATGTGATTACGAAAGGTTGTCCGCCATCGTTGTTGTTGTTGTGAGGGAAAGTTTGCGCTAGCACTGCTGGGAAAAGCGGTCACGTAAATCTGATGTCATGACGTGCCTCTTCCACGGGCTTGAGCAGGCGGAAAAACATCCGGTGCCGTGTTGGTTGGTGAGTTCAACCAGCTCCGAACCAGCACGAGGACCAGCCCAGAAATACAACCCAGTTCACGTTGGTCAAAAAGAGGTATTACTGTTCTGTCACTTTCTGAGGAGACAGCATTCAAACACATCACTGACTGTGAGTCTGCTGCAGAGAATTTAAACAAAGAGCAGCTTTAACATCATTAATCACTGTACAGGCTGATCAGGTTCACACAGGAGCTTTAAACTTCAGCATATTTGCAGTAAGTGTGGAGTAAATGCTGAACTCTTGAGTCCTTCAGGTTTTTAAACAAAATATTAAAATCACTTAAAATGTAACCTAGTGCATTCAATACAAGAAGAGGTAGAAGTGGTAATCAATACTTCTGTTAAACTTTATAAAAGGGATCTTTAACTTCCTCTTCTCAGACGCTGGTTTAAATGAGCTCTGAGATAGCATACAGGCCTCCACAAACTCAGTAACCCTGCTGTTCAGAACACTCACTAAGTACTAAAAATTCAAGTCCTGTTTTCATCGTGTTCCCTCTGATAAATAGGATCAGCCTTCTTTTCCATCAACCTTTAATTTCCTCGTCCTGCTCACTCAGTCCTCAGCTTTCAATTAGCTTCACTCCATCAGAATCACGCAGCTCTGTTTCATTTTACGAGGTTATAAATCAGGAGTCATTTCCCCGAGCGTCAGAAAGTCTTTAAAAATCATAACGCTTAATTCCAGATGTCGTGTTTCAATCCAACTTCCATTAAAGCCGGTGCCGTGCTGCCGTTTCAATTTAAAAGCTGCTTTTAAAAATACATATATCAAGAGTAAAGACAACTTATGTCAAATATCAGCAGGCGCTTTAATAAATACCTCAAACGTCAAAGTGTTGCTCTGCAGGCTCAGGTCTGTCGGGACAGTCCAGGAGGGTTCTGCAGAGAGGAGACAGGACGTCTTATTCTGAAGGCCCTGAGCCGTCCCCCTGAGCGAGGGGTTGTTAGGAGGAGGTTGGCAGAGTGCGCGGTCTCTTGTTATATTTCCTGACCTTTGTGCTGGAGGCCGGTCTTGTTCGTGTCAGAGACAGAGGGAGAGTTTGCAGCTGATGATTTCTGAGGCGGAGCAAACAGTTCAGTCCAGCTGCTTCTTCTTCTGCTGAGGCGAGGACGCACAGACGCACAGGTGCAGGAAAGGTGAGGACTGCCTGTATCAGAGTTTCCTCAGGTGAGCAGCAGTGGTGTTCAGGAACATTAACATCAGCTCTGCAGACTGACGGCTTTAATGCCTCTCCAGAGGAGGCTGGTTTACGGACGCTCGACAGCTGCAGCAGCATTCTGTTTTTAAACTATGAGCACTCTGTGCATGGTCTCTTTTTGAACTGCCATGAGGGGTCAAAGGTACCAAAGCACGAGCAGCTCTGAGGTTTCTTTGGATACCTTAGAGCACTACCTCAAAGTTCACACAGCCAATGGGAACGCTGCAGTGACTGTAGATGGCCGAGGCGTCTTCTAGCTATGCCTCCTAAAAGAAGAAAAAGATGGCGTTCAGTTTGTAAGACCGTGTGCTCGCCTCGCCCTGTTTCATTTGTTCATGACATCCATCAGTTTTCTTCCCTTTCACTGAGGTTACGATTGTTACAGCAGGTTCGTCAAGTTAACCCGGACAGCTCTTTTGGAGGAAACCTCAGCAGTTCCCAGACCAGACGAGACATAAAAACCCTGTGACCATGCGTCCACCTCAGGGTCTCCTCCCAGCTGGACGTGTCTTGTTATCAGCCAGCTGAGAGAGCTGGATCAATATCTGAACTTCTTCTGGCTTTTCTTTTCTCAAGTTAATTTTTCAGCTTGTTTAGCGTTTATAAGAAATTTAGCCGAGGAGAGTCAGGACATGTCGGGGAGCAGAGACTGGAGGAAGACATGCAGCAAAAGGTCGGGGCCAAGACTCAATCCAGACTCAAACTACATCCTCAACATGGGGCGCACGCTCAGAATGCTGAGCTAAAGCAGTGCCCCTGTTTACTCAGATGCTAAAATGTGCCGTCATAGCTCAGCTCACAACATGCTATCACTAAAGCTAATACACACACAGTGGATGCAGTTGAGTTAAATAAATCCAAGTCCAACCTGGGCACAGTTTATTTTCCAAAGATGGTTTAAATCAGCAGCATGAGCAGGAATGAATCAGACGAGGCTTCTTCATAATGAAAGATGACACTGATTAGATTTCATGACCCCGACCCTAACCTCCCCTCCTACATGTGCATGTAGGGGTGTGCGATACTACAAAGATGATGCTCTGTTACTCTGGTAGTAAAGAGTGTGACAGGCCCTGCATGCTCTTTGAACCGTTGCCTTCCATGCAGAGCTGCTGTGCCATGACTGCGATCTGTCACTGAGGTTGAACTCTCTGCAGACGCCATGCAAAGCTTTCCCAGGGAGGATGAATTTTACAATCATTGGATGCGGTCCAAGGACCGGATCCAGAGTCCAGTATTAGATCAGGTGCGATGTGTCGGTTTAACATCACCGAATGTTAACCCTTTAGTTTCCACTGTGTTGACAGCAGCAGACAGGCTCATGTGCAAAGGTGTCAGGTGCATGGACAGCAGGTTGTGGAGTGAGACGATGGAATAAAACATGAGCAATAAACGCAGAGAGGATGTGTTTCTGTCACAGGGATGTAGTTCAAGATGCATAAGAGGAGCATCCAGCTTCCACATTCAAATTGCTCTGAGGATGTCCGTGTGCTGTGAATAGCAATGCAGAGCAGTGTGCAGCTGAAATGAGAAATGTGCGGCCGGATTTACAAATTGCTGGAGGCAAAGCAATTGTGAGATAATGCTGTGGGAAATGTCATGTCTGTTTTTCTCAGCCAGTTTCAGAGTTAGTTGTTGGAAAGAAAACCGGTCAAACTTTGGAATAGCAGGCAGCAGCACCAGGCAACAGCACCAGGCAGCAGCACCAGGCGGGGTACCAGCGGGTTTTCTGTGAAACACTTCTGAGGTTAAGTGTAGAAAAAGCAGCCGGAGAGAGAGAGAGACACCCTCCAAATCCTCTGTTGCCAATTTCACCCTCCGACAAGCATCCATCATGTTTTCCAGGTTCAGATAGTGTCATTGAGTTGTTGACATCAGCAGCAGACAAGATGACACTCAGATTGGGGTGAGGGAGTTTGTATGCCGCTGTGCACCCAGGGCTAAGCCTAAAGCTATGAGTAAATTGGATCATGCTTCGACAGCTGGCTCTGCCGCTGTCTCCTTAACAATAGAAGTGAGTCTTCCTTTTTCAGGCGGCTGTAACGGTCATCTGTGTCCTTTTTCAAAACATTCAAAACCTGAAAGCTGAGAGGACAAAAGACATTTCATAAATCTGGTGATAATGAGTTACTTTACAGCTGGTCCTCCTTTAAACTAGTTCAATCAGCTGACCCAATATGTCCCTGCAGGGTCCTGTTTAGCATCGTCTCTGTATGCCGTACTCTTACTTATAGATCTGATGTGACAGATCTAGTGGACAGAGCCGTTGCATGGGCTGTGCAAACTGTGCACCCGTACAGGGCCTTGCGCCACTAGGGGGCCTCAGGCCTGCAATCCTGCATTTTTTTTTAAACTATGATTATTATTATTATTTTAAATAAATACATTAGTTATATATGATTTTGTCTGTCAGTCAGAGACGCTGGATTTGTGTCTGCAAAGCTACTTGCAACAGAGATTGCTTCTGATATAGACACTGAGCATGCAATAAAAGCAACACGGTGACAGCACTTAAAGGTGACATATTATGCTCTTTTTTTATCAAAATATATTGGTCTAAGAGGTCCTCAAAACATGTCTTTAAAGTTTATTGCTCAAAAAATCACTTTGAAATCAGATTTTGGTCTGCCTGTAAACCCCTCTTTTTCAGCCCTGCTCAGAACAGGCTGTTTTCTGTGTCTGTGCCTTTAAATGAGAATGAGCTCTCTGACCACGCCCCCTCAGGAAATGGATGTGGCCTTGGCTCTCCAGCACATTGATCTAATGTTTACATGTTGGCTGAATATACACGGCTGCTCACAGACCCGCGTTACTACAACCCTCTGAATTTGATCCAGAATCTGATCCTGAAGGAGAGGCGCCTGCAGCAGGACCTTTCTGAAGGATTGGTCACAGATTTAGTGTTTCTTGTTGTTTTATTTGTCAGTATGTCGACGTGTGTCTTGATACACAGATACGAACATGTAGCTATGTAGCTATGCTAACTAGCGCTAGCACTTTTCCATGAAAAATAAAAATCATCCACTAGATCTTCAAATCTGCAGACGTGGGGAGTAAAACCGACCTTTGTGTTTATAAAGACAGCCTACAACTAGCATGCCTCCCTCCTAAGCTCCTTGTTAGCACACGTGTGCAGGGAATGAAAAACGGAGGAGGGGTTGAGTTGTATTTTATACAGTCTATGGGCTGAACAAGCTCCGAGCTCTGACTTCCATTACAGACCGGATGGCGTTGTGACGTATGAAAAACACTGAAAACTGAAACGGCTCGTTTCAGCACACATTTACAGAAAGGTGGAGAAATCAGAACAGGGGCAGAAAGGATTTTTCATTCTCGGGGGGTTTGTAGACAGGGACACATATTTCAGGTAGAGAACCATTAAAAAGTCGATTTTGCATGATATGTCACCTTTAAAACACTTTGTTACCTCAAAGGAATTTAAGGAACTTACCCTAACTGTGAGATTGCGCTCAGCATCCTATTGACTTTTCCAGTAACGGTGACATTTGTATCCAAATTGGATTATGAAGATCTTATATCTGAGTTTGCAGCCAAGAAGGCAAGGAAAGTGACTCTGACATGATCAATTTCTGCGCAATTTACGCACGGTGAGTGAATAATGAGTATAGTTGTAATGAAGATGGCCTACTTGTTTAGAATGTCTGTTAAAACTGAGCTGACTTGATGTAAAGCCACTCTTTGCACAGTTGATTTTTTCCCCCTTTGAAATAAATAGCAAACAGTCATAGCTGAGACTATGTGTATGATTCTATTGATAAAAACATAATGAAGCAGGATAATGCGTGCAGTAGAACTAGAAGCAGTGTTTGTGTGACTGTTATTCATGCATACTTGCGCATCCATGTCAAAGAGCAGGGCCTTGCATTTCAAATTCACACAGGGCCTCACAGCCCCCATACGACGGCCCTGCTAGTGGACCATATATTCAGTGTGAAAGCCTGCCTGTGTCTCAGAACATTGTGTCTGTTATCTCTACCTCTTCTGGTTTCAGGGACTTTGTAGAGATCAGCAGCTTAGAGATGCTCTCTCCAGCTCTGGATCACAGGACAGGATGTTGCTCCACTTCTCCCTCTCAGAGATGGTCGGGGTCCAGTGGCTCCTCAGGCTGCTCTCACATCTTTCCCCACGACCAAGACCAGCCTGAGAGCACACTAGAGTTTTTACCAGGCAACAGGCAGAGGGGGGAATGAGATGGACTACTACTTGTGTCACGTCACTCAACCAGACATTACTTATATTTCAAAACCTGGTTACCTGCAAAAAGATATACGCTGCTCTATGATTTATTCATGCATTCATTCATTCATTCGTGCAATGGTTAGATTTTGAAGTTAAGTTCGTCTCTTGTTGGTCCGTATCCCAAAGGATTTAAATAAAGAATCATTTTAGCAACCTGTCAGCCAGTTGAGCATAAGCCCCCGTGGTTCCAGTTTGTGCTCGCGGCCTGTTTATTCATGCACATTGTTATGATTTCCACATTATACCAAACTGTCAGCCAGCAGTGTTAGAAGGAGACAGCATGCATAAAAAAACAACATGCACAGAGGTGAGCCTGATTTAAAAGTCTGTAAACTGATCAAAGAGCTGATTTCCCAGCATTAGATAAATAAATGGATGAGAGAATAAAAAGCGAGTGGGAGTAAATGGAAGCTTTGACTGAGAGTGACCTTCAGTCAGAGTCTTAAGATCTCTGCAGGGAGAACTCTTTGAAGCCGGCCCATGACGGAGAAATGATGAAAACAATATTAGCCGGAGAGACGCTGCAGACCAGATCTGAAAAGAAACAAATGCTCCGATGTCAGGAGTGATGAGATGATGCAATTTCATTCTTTTCTTTTTTACAAATGTATGACTTGAATCTCTGAATATTACTCTACTCCTCCAGCTCTGTTGTTTGTTTTTTGGCCTTACAGAGCTTCCTGCAGAGCTCTTACCTTCATAAACTATTCACAACGATTGATTTATTTTGCTTTTTATGGACTTCAGACTCAAATACTGACATGAAAACATTACATTTGAGACTTTTGTCTATACAGTTGCCAACAATCAACCAGCAATGGCTCAAATGAACTTCATTAGAAGAAAGTAATTGTAATTTTAAACACAATGAATATACAAGAACACATGCAAAAGTCCCAAATCAACTGCAAGACCAATTCAAATGTGCTTCAAAAAGCTGAAACATCCATCCATCCCTTATCCCATTAGGGTCAGGGGGGGGTGGAGCCTATCCAAGCTGGCTTCGGGCGGAAGGCAGGGTACACCCTGAACAGGTCGCCAACCTATCACAGGGCTAACACAGAGAGAGACAGACAACCATTCTCGCACACACTCTCACCTACAGGCAACATAGCGACCAATTAACCTGGTGAGCATGTTTTTGGACTGTGGGAGGAAGCCAGAGTAAAACCCATGCATGCACGGGGGGAACATGCAAATACCACACAGATAGGCACCTGCCCAGCTGGGGATTTGAACCAGGAACCTTCTAGCTGTGAGGCAACAGCACTAACCACTGCACCACCATGCAGCTCCAGCTGGAATATTAATATCAAATAAACCTGTAGAAAAGAGCCTCAAAATAAAAACACTCCAGGCCTGCAGGGGGAGCTCTGTGGACGAGAGAGGAGCGTCATTGATATCAGTAATTCACTTATTCATGGTTTGTCAGATTTATACAAAAATGAATCATTAAATTATCCAAGCGTTCGTAATGATGTCGCAGAGAAACCTCAGCCCCAGCTTTTTCTTTCTGTAAGTAATCGTATTAACTTCTGATCATCGGGTCAGTGTCTCTCATGTTTTAATTAAATCAAATTAAATCCAGTCCGCAATCACAGAAGAAGGATTTCCTCCAAGCGTCGTCTCCCTCTCCCTCCGTCTGCTCCACCCGGAACAAAATTACCCAAACAGATGGAAGACGGAGGGCTGTTTTTTTTCGTGATTGCTAATCCACCCCTGACTGAGTCTTAGCCTCATTAAAGAAACCTGACACTGATTGAACCGCACGTCAACCCCCCAAAACGCTCACTGAAAACCTCTTTGTTGTCATCTCATGTCTCTCTCTCCTAACCTGTCTCTCTGTCCGTCTCTTGGTCTGTCTCTCTCTCTCCCTCTCTCTCTCTCTCTCTCTCTCTCTCTCTCTCTCTCTCTCTCTCTCTCTCTCTCTCTCTCTCTCTCTCTCTCTCTCTCTCTCAATTCAATTCAAACAGCTTTATTGGCATGAAAGTTAAAAAACAATATTGCCAAAGCAAGAAAATATGATAACAAATCACATCGAACAATACACACATACATATATATATATATATATATATATATATAGATATATAGATATATATATATATATATATATATATATAGATATATATATATATATATATATATATATATATATATATATATATAAATGATAGATAATCATAATCATTAACTGATAAAAAAATACAATAATAATAATAGTAATAATAATAATAATAATAATAGTAATAATAATAATAATACAATAAATAATAAATAATAACACAATTAAAATTAAAATAATAATAATAATAAACATAATAATAATAATAATAATAATAATAATAATAATAATAATAATAATAAAATTTAAATAAAAAGAAAATAAAGAAAATAAAATGACAAAACAAAAGAAATAAATGTTCATTGTCTGTATGTATCAGGTGGGGGGTGGCTGATTCTCAGGCCGTGACAGAGGTGGACATACATTGCTTTTCTCTCTGTCCGTCTGTCCATCTCGCTCTCTGTCTCTCTCTCCGTCAGTCTCTCTCTGTCTCTCCCTCATTCAGTCTCTCTCTGTCTCTCTCTCTGTCTCTGTCTCTCTCTCTCTCTCTCTCTCTCTCTCTCTCTCTCTCTCTCTCTCTCTCTCTTACCGTCCCTCCGTCAGTCTCTCTCTGTCTCTCTCTCTGTCCGTCTCTCCGTCTCTCTCTCTGCCTCTCTGCTCCTCCATGAACAGTCAGAGATTCAGAGGAGCGGCTGCAGTTTGAACAGTATGAGCTAAAGGTCCGCAGTGATCATGATAACTAAATGATGCCGTGTACAGCCGCTCTTTTTTCAGAGGCGTTTGGATGTTAGAGATGTTAAAGTCGTGTCCTCGCTCGGGGCTAAAACAAAAACACTCCTGTGTTAGCATCCCTGATCAAACAGCATAAATAGCCAAAGGCGTCTTTTTATCCCCTCAGGGTCCGAGGCTCGTGTTAAACTGATATCACACCCTCAGAGGGGTCAAGAGGAGAGTCAGCGGCCTCTGAGGCTGTGTGAGGATTTAAGTTCCTAGGATCCTCAGGTAGAGTCCTGTGTGTCACATTTCACTTCCTTTATAGTTTGATCTTGTATCTAAGCACGCTGCTGCAGGGTCGGTGTCAGACAGAGCCAGAACAGAACCCTGCAGAAACTGACTATCCAGATCCTCCATGGACCAGATTCAGGACGGGAGGGACGTTTGTGAGAAGATGAGATGAGATTCTTGGTTTGAAAACACAACTTTATTGTGTCGGACAAAATCAGCAGAGACGAGAGACGTACCTCTTCGTCCACAGGGGGCGCCAACGTCGAGGTCAATGGAAGGTTTCTTGCAGAGCTCAAAATGAACAGATTTGATCATGAGCCATTCGACGAAGGATGAGGAGGAAGGAGTCACAGAGCAACTGTGAGTCTGAACTTGACATCTTGACCTAAAGGGGTTTTGGTTTAGACAGGAAGATCCACTAATGTATGGATCTGGCAGCTCCTGGTTTTAAAGGGATAGTCTGGGTTTTTTGAGGTGTGGTTGTTTGAGGTTCTGCAGACGTTATAGAAGCTCTGACCCGAACACTGATGACGGTGTGATCGTGCGCTCGAGCTGCTTTTTTTCTGCACTATTTGCAAACACAACACGTATGTTCCTCCGCCTGCAGCGCTCTGATCAGCTGTTCAGGTCGATGATGAATGAGTCAGCTTGACTTTTGTCCAGTTCTCTAATGTGTTGTGAGTTCTGATATTTGTGCGTCTCAGTCTGATCATGACGGAGCTGACTCAGTGATGTGTGTAGAGTTATCTCAGCTCAGCTCACACAGTGTGTGTTGATCAGCTGAACATGGCGTCCATCATGTGTTGTGTCATTTACAATAAATAAACTTCCTCTGAAGACGCTCTTCCATTCAGCTTTTCCTCTCGATCACATTCCTCTTCTGCGTTCTCTGCTGGATTTTAATTTCTCTCTCTTGACATCATGCCGCGATGACTAACCGGGGATCTGTTGTAGGATCTGACAGCCTCTAAATTAAGATTGTACAGCAGGACACAGCTTGTCAACAAGATTTGATATGAAGAGAACTTAGAGATTGTTGTTTCGAGGATATGTGACGTAAAGTGACTTTAATGTGAAAAATCCCCCCCGGGATAACGTCCACTGACATTAACGTGATGTGAACTGCTGCAGATACACTGTTAGCAGAGCTGTGGTGCAGATTCATGATGAACCTGTAAGAAGCCATGATTATAGTGGTAAGTATTCTCACAGTGATGTTTAACCAAATACTATGGAGCCCCAAATATGTCTCTGACCGAGCTCAGTTAGCAAGAGACGTCTGCTTCTCCTGTGTGCTGCATTGTTTACAGCAGTGGTTCTCAAAGTGGGGTCCTTGGACCCCCAGGTCCTTGGACCCCTAGGTCCTAGGGGGGTCCTAGGGGGTCCTAGGGGGGTCCTAGGGGGAACCATAGCGTGGGGGCTCTGTGAATAAATATAAAAAATTTAAAAGCAACATATATACAGATGAGGACCATTTGCGCCAATGAAACAAGCATATTGTGGCCATTCCTTCCACCCTAGTTAGCTTTGGTCCAATAGAAACTGATACGATTGTGACACTCGCATCAATCTGTCATGTATCACTCATTCACACTTCACTCCGGTCACAACTCTTCCTGCTACTACTTAGCTTTGCCTACTAGCTCGCGAGCATGGAGCCATTGCTAAATCAGTTCACATTGTCAAGTGATGCTAAGCACAAGCTAGCTAAATTAAGACAACATGACGACAAGTATACAGAGTTTTGTTTTTATAGAGAACAGTGACGGGAGACCTAAATGCAGTATGTGTCTTCAGGTGCTAGCAAACAAAGCTATGAAGCCAGCCAGGCTAAAGCGACATTTGATCCCCCGGAATATAAGGACAAAAGGAAAGACTTTTTCCAGCGAAAGAGCGAGGGATACATCCGCCAGAAAACACAGATGGTGAAGTGTTTTCTGTTTATCACTGTGGAACAGGTCTGAAGTATTTAGATTGATAAGTTTTACAATACAAATAGTTCCAAGGGCATCTAAGAGTAAGAATGGTAGTAAGCTTTTGCTTAATCTATGTTACAATTATGAGGAGGTCCTTGGAAAATATTCTCACCTGTAGGGTCCCTGGCCCCAAAAGGTTTGAGAACCACTGGTTTACAGTCCTGTTAGCATCTTGAGAAGCTACATGTGTTCTAGTTTTAATTTTGGCGGCTATTTTAGATTTAGTCTTAGTCTTTAGACGAATATGCCTGTTAGTGTTAGTCACAATTTAGTATTTTCAGCCCTTTATAGTCTTAGTCTTAAGGCTGATTTATACTTCTGTGTCGAATCGACGGCGTAGCCTACGCTGTAGGTCCGCGTAGCTCCCGTAACTACGCAGAGGCCTACGCACGTAGCTGACGTGCACCTCCTCCAAAATGTAACTATGCGTAGAGCCGATGCGGACCGCAAGCTCTGTGATTGGTCCGCTCAACGGCTTTGTTTTTCCCGCATTCACAGCACTTCCGGGATCCCGGACATCGGCCACACATCGGCCTTGTATTTCATCTCCTCCTCTCTATTCTTCATGTAATCATGTCTGTATGATAAACAGCAACATGTATCAGCTGTAGATTAACTTAACACGCTCTGAATCGATGTGGAAAAGTAAAAAGAGATCGTAGCGGGACCGGAAGCAGGCGGCCAGCTATCAGAGAGACCGCACTGCCCTCAAGCGTTTCGGAGGAGAATTGCTGCGCGACACAGACACATCGACGCACAAGTATGTGGGGCTCATGTCCGCGTCAGCCCCTGCTGTGTAGTGGAGACGCAGAAGTATAAATCAGCCTTTAGTCTTTAGATGACGAAAACTCAAAAAATGTTAGTCTAGTTTTAGTCAGATTTTGTCTTTGATTTTTGCCAAAACATTTTCTCTCTTTAAAATAATTAATGTAGTCGATCAGATATCAGTATCAGGGTTACCAAGTGTTCAAATAGTCTTAAGTTAAATGATTTAGCCTGCTAAAAAGTTAAAATAAAACATTCTTGATGTGACCACTATGAAGATATTTTGATTCTCTTGATTCAAATAAAAATGCCATGGACACAATATAAGGGCTGTATTGCACTTTTACGACGGTCCCTGAATGCACCTCGCAGCGACAGAGGCACTGGACAGACAGTCAGTTCATGGCACTCTGAAATGCATCTGCATCTTTGATGACAAGGAGTTAATCAAAACTTACTAAATGTGTCTGATGTTTCACCAAACTGGATTAAATCAAGCTGAAGACGTGGAGCTTTTTACGGTAATAGCGGCAAAATCGGCAAATAGTAAACAGACGTCCCCCGGTTGTGTCTTTGTCACTAACGCACACCGGGGTAAAAATCATCAATGAAGATGAGACAGATGCATGGAGGCGGGGAGAGCTGGTTCATAAAGCACACCTGCTGCAGGTAGAGACCAAGCAAACACTGCCCCCTTCAAATGTCTGCAAAATAAACTGTCATTTCTTAGTCCATCACATCCCCCTGAGAAGCGCCCGTTCATCTGATTGTACTGAGTCTCAGTTTCACTGTAAACAGTTCCACAGAGGCTTCACTCTGGCTTCCTTCAGCGGTATGAACCTGAAACAGAAACTGATGTTCTTGTAATTAATAGATCTTAAGTTTGCTGAAATAACAACATCATGATGCAGATTAGTCAAAAGTCAAAATTCAAGCTTTGTCAGGTCTGCATTCGTTCTACTTATACAGCATCTGCAAATAGGGATTATACAGTGTTCAACATCAGTCCTCTGAAGAAGCAACAATTAGGCACTACTCAGATAACCTCTTTACTTTGCGATCAGAAGATATTTAAAGATTTACTTGCAGTCTTAATAGTTAACACAAGTGGATGTTTCCTGTCCTCGTCCTGTGTTGTAATCTGATCCGTGTGATCCGCTCACACATCCAGGTAATTCATTACCTCCAAACCGCCGCTCTAAACCCTCCGAGCAGCTGTCCAGGTCGCTCGAGTTTACACACACACACGCAGCCAGATTACAGCGACACGGCACAAACAAGAGGGCTGAACCCACATTGTAATGCTATCCACAGACTCTGCATGCACACACACACACGCACACACACACACACACACACTGAGCATCGCAAAGATTTAGACTGAATTTTAATTTAATGGATTGGAGAGGCGAGAGGCAGAAGCAGATGTGAGGTTTGGCAGCGAGTGTAGGAACCCTGAGAGTTAGAATATGAATAAACCCCACTGTGTGTGTGTGTGTGTGTGTGTGTGTGTGTGTGTGTGTGTGTGTGTGTGTGTGTGTGTGTGTGTGTGTGCATGCAACCAACCCGAGCATGGTTGAAGGTTAGCAGTTATTTGAACAGTACATGTTTCAGCTGATGCTTTGTGTGAAGAGTTCAGCTCAGTGTAGAGAGCAGAGTAGAGCAAAGATGTCATCATCACAGCCTCTCTCTCTGTGTGTGTGTGTGTGTGTGTGTGTGTGTGTGTGGTGGTGAAGCAGTGGCGGGTCAGATGTGAAATGTGAGCTCGTTGTAAATCAAACAGCTCGGTGCAGAGAGCGTTCAGACGTCTCCGTTTTGTTTCATCAGCTGCTGTTTGTCGCAAAGATCCCTCCTACGAGGAAACATCTTCATTAAAGGAGACAAACTTCAGAAAGACAGAGAGGAAAACACAAACACAAGACAAGATGAGATGTTTGGTTTGGTGATATTTCCACATGCATCCTCAGACAGAGCGGCGGCATAATAACAGTCACTTCCTCTGAAAATGAAACATTTGTTGTCAGCTTGCTCTGATTTATTTTACAGCTGTTCATGGAAGAAGCAAACAGAAGGAATATAAACAAGCTGCCACTTCAAGACGGGACATTACCGCCCCTGTTACGCCTCGCCTGTAATGTGTAACCCACGGCGGAGTAATGGCAGGGCAAAGTCTTCACGTCTGGTGGAGGTGTGTAGGGTTCAAGCTGGAGTGTGTGTGTGTGTGTGAGAGAGAGAGGGAACACTGTGTTTACATGACGTGCCTCTCTTGCTTCCTCATCGCTGCGATGCATTATGAGATGACACTCTGGGACACCAGTATTACGCTGTGGCAGGCTTCTATAAAGGTGCAGTGACAGCTGAACTCATCCACACCCAGGCTTCAGATGGAGTGTGTGTGTCTCAGATGTCCACTGCCATGTGGGGGTCAGTCCCTGTGCAGAGAGTATGTAACTGGGTAAAGAGACACTATATGGGTCAGGGTGAGGGTGAGGGAGGAGTTTTTAAAGCATAGACTGTCTGATGTTGCATGTCACGTCACGGTTTGTGTCAGCCATAAAGACTTTCTGATAAGAAGTTAAATTTAGAGCGTTGAAGGTCCAGCCGGTGGTTTTATACAAAGAGAGGAAACCGCCGTTGTTATTTATTATGTGTCGATTTTCAACTGGAAACAACTCCCCCTCAAAGAACCAAAAATAACAAGACAGACACATGCTGAGAATGCTGACAAAGACCAGAAAGAGAGCCTGCATTACACCAATTTAAAAGTCTCTGCATTGTCCTCCAGGATCTTCTAGATTAGATTTTAAGATTATTTTATTGGTTTTTGAAAGTTTTATTTCACCTTACTTTATTTATTTATATATCTTAAGTTTAGTTTTTTATTTTAATGGGTTAATATTTTAGAGTTTTATTATCTTAGAAATGTATTTTATTTTGGTGAGTTTAATTTCCTGTGTTGAGTTTTAACATCTTATTTTTCCTCCAGTGTTTCCTCATTAAGATATCATGAGAGCGTTTCCTCAGTTCGTTCAGCAACTTGTTATTATTGCTATTGTTGCATCGCTTTATAAATATAGACTGATTGATTCATTAAACCCACCTAACGAAGCATGTCAGACTGAACAGACTTAAACTCTAATATATGTGCATTTCAATCAGGAGAGACACAATTTGAATATTAAAGGTTATTTATTACAACTGAATGAATGATGGAACTTGACAGAGATATTTGGCGTAAGGATTCTATGGGGATAATGTTGTGAGCGTAGGATGCATGAATTTGGCAGCTGAAGAAATCCCCCTAGAGTCCAGACACTGGTGGTGGTGGTTGATGAATCCTAGGAATTGAAGACTTTGCAGAGACCAGGTGGAGATGGGGAGGTGGAGGGGTGCGCACCATCAATACAAGAAGGAACTAGCTGGAGAGAGACATATTTAAAAAGACAGCAGAAACTTGGCTGATGATAAGAGCATGCCACCTATTGGATGACGCTGCTGCTGATTAACCAATGACAGCTCCGGAGCATGCAGCTGGAAGCAGGTGAGCTATTGAACGAGGGAGAAGAGAGTTAAACAACTGCTGTGATTGCTTTGTAGTCTTCCTGTCTGAACTTTCACTACAGCTACATGTGTCGTTATATCCTTCCTGTAGATCTTGGCGCCCCCTGTGGATGTGGCAGTCCCTCTCATCTCTGCCGATCTCGTCCTGTAGATGTAGTTTTTTAATCTATCAGCTCTCTCCTGAAAGTCAAATGTTGAATAATTGTTCATAAAAATGTATAAAAGGCTGTTTCTTCAGCGTCCTGGAAATGACGTCTCCTGACACCTGCAGTCTGGCAGAGGTTACAGGATAAATCACCGCACATATATATTCTTTATCTATTTGTCTTTGGGGGTCATAAAGAGGCATCAGTGTGTTAAAAACTCTGCACACAGTCTTTAAGTAATATGTGCCACAAATACAGAATACCGTTTAAAATGTTAGCGATCAGGCTCTTTAACTTTTGAGATTCACGTGGACTCATGAACGTGTTTTAGATTTTAATTTGATTGTGCATGTTTGTGTCTGAAATGAGTGATTTAGCCCTGCTGTTTTCAAATAAAGTGTATGTGTATATCTTTATTAATATCAAAAGTGTTCCACACAAGCTGGCATATATTTAAGGGAGTTAAGTTTCTGTTTTTAACACGCCTCCTCTCCTCAGACAGATGTCAGAGTCAGTGGTGGCTCTGGGGAGGGGCCAACAGGGGTCGGTGCCCCTGTAAAACTGAACCTGGACCCCCCTATGGCCCCCCCCTCCAAACAAATATTATACAATAAAAAAAGCTTTGGTATCGCGCCGATGTTACAGGCGTAACACACTTGGTTCTAGTCCCTTAGAGTGCTAAGAGACTCATGTTGAGTGTAAACAGCCAAACAGCTGCTGTCAGTCTGCATGTTGATATAGAACACAGTAGTATATATGTCTAGTATAAAGGGATGCACTGATGTTTTGCCAGTTTGTTCTCAGCCGGTCCTCGCCCTTCTCAGTCTCATTTGTCAGGGTTGAATGTGTCCCTCTGACAACACCCTTGGCCCCAGCCTGGCACCCCCAGTAAAATTGGTCTAGAACCGCCACTGGTCAGAGTCAGAGTCTAGTTTACTTTCTCACAGATGAGGAGTCTGTCCTGGTGCTGTGATGAAAAACACACAATGAATGAATTCAAAAGTAAACTAAAATATATGAATAAAGTATGAAACAGCTGTGTTCTTACTGTGAGGGAACTCTAGTAATCTTTTTTAATTATTTAAAGTAATTTCAGTTTTATCAAAGTAAGGGATAAATAATGTTTCAATTCAAAGTGAACACATGAAAACATATCTGTACTGTATGCTTTAGAGAGAGAAGGAGGGGGTGAGAGAGAGAGAGAGAGAGAGAGAGAGAGAGAGAGAGAGAGAGAGAGAGAGAGAGAGACGTTGTTACAGTCAGAGGGAGTCTCGGGGCTCCAGCAGGGTCCACGCAGTCTCTGGAACACTTTACCCATACATGGACTCCATATTTCGGGTATCTGTCTGCGGAGCGGCAGGGGGTCAGCCTGGGAGCCTCTAACTCTCCTCTCCTCTCCTCTCTGCTTCATGTCCCTTTCTCCTCCTGAGGGCTGAGGAGGAACTTCAGCGGCAGCTCCGGAGCAGCGCGGCCGGCAGGGAGTCTCTGCTGGCGGGGGAAGGATGCGTCGCAGCGGACCGCTCCTGACCTGAACTTCCCTTCCTTCCATTCCTGGATGTGTTACTGTTTTTACACACTCAGCATCATGCCTCCGTTCATCTTTAAGGGGACACCGAGCAGTCCGGAGCCGCAGCGGGAGCCGGGCGCGGACGCAGCGGGCTGGATGCGGACTCTGTGCCCGGTGTGAGCGGAGCGCAGCGCAGAGACGAGCACACAGGCTGGATGTGCAGCTGCAGGACTTTCTGCTCTCTGAAGGTAAGACCAGCAGAGTCACCTGTCATTAGTGTGTATTATATTTAGTGTGATCATTTCCCTTTGTCTTTATATTCTGGGAATATTCCTCAAAGATGAACTTGGTGTCATTAACAGAGTGAATTGTCTTCATATTTTCCAAACCTCTAATGCTTATGTATAAATGCCATTAACACTGATGTCATTGAAATCAGGTTTAAAGCAGAATATCAGAAGGTAGAGGTAAAGAAATGTCCTCCTGGGTGATCCTTGCTCTGCGCTCTCTCCGAGGATCCGGTTCTTCCACCAAACTGGGACAACAAAGCCAGTCTTCTTCTTCTTCCTTGGTCCTGTCTGCAGGGGTAGAAATGAATATGTGCTGTGCTGCAGGATGGATGCCAAAAAGCCTGCTGATAATAACCGTGGTGAGGTCGGGTCACCATAATTGGGCTCAGTTTGATGCCTCGTTTGCCCCCCAAGGAACATTACATAACTATTGAAGCGCCTTGGCCACAAATCAATGCAATCTGTCAATTGGCTGCTGAAGCTGCCTGGTGCCTTTTTTATTAATCATCACTATTGCCCAGCTAACAAGCACTAATAATACATGATCATCACTTATGTGCAGGGGGGTATTGAGTTATAGACTCATATAAGCAGCAGTGTATTGATATTTGTCTTGGAACAGAGGTTGTATTTTGGTGGAGGTGCTGTTGTCGTGGAAATCTCTCCACTTTGTTTTAATCTCATGACCTTGCGTGCACAGTTGCACCTTCCCTCACTGCAAGAAGCCCACATCGATCTTAGTTTTGTTCCTGTGCGAGGAATTTGTCTCATCTTATCTCTGCTGACAGGCTGCGTTCATCACCATCCAAGCCCTGCTCCTCTTCCTCCAGCAGGGTAACACTTTATGCATCAGGAGGAAGGAGGGAGGGAGGGAGGGATGCAGAGTTCAAGTTTCCATAAATTAAGAGCATGTATTTGGCTTTGTAGCAAATCTGCCAAGCAAATATGTCGACCCCCATTAACCTCTTCATAATTTCTGAGTGCCATGAGGCCGGGCTTTATCCTGCTGCAGCTATCAGTGTCTCAAGCCTATAGCATAAAACGGCAGACTGGGTATTGGCAACTATCAGATTTTATTAGCCCCATTTAATATTAACTATCACCAGGAATGACTTTTCTTAGATGCTTCAAATAAAAAAACTCTCACATGTAGTTGCTCTGTGCAGCCAGCGTAGAATTAGCCTCCCATTTCAGAGCAGAGAAATTGGTCATGTATCACATGAGTATAGCAGCACCAAAAGGGCAGTGCTAGCAAAGAATGGGCAGCTTCACCTGCTTCAGCAACAATGCATTTTAGGAGGAGCTGCAAGCTAACGTTAAGCCGGCTGGATTGTAGAATTGTTCATCTTCTGCAAACATCAGTGTTTCACTCAAACACAGATAGTTACATCTTTAAATTAAGAAGATTTACTGCAAAAGTACACATTTTAGATATGTAGATAATTTTGCATGAAAATACCTCATTAACGATACAAGCCACATCAACCTGACAAGTCAAGTCAGCAAAATAACATTAAACTTAATGTGAGCATCATTCACAAGACAATTTAATTTAAACATCTTATTTCAAGATATTATAAGCTTAAAGAGGCCTAAGCTTGATAACTACACACTGTACCTTTAAATACTACACGCTGTACCTTTAAATACTACACACTGCACCTTTAAATACTACACATTGTACCTTTGTACCTTTAAATACACACTGTACCTTTAAATACTACACACTGTACCTTTAAATACACACTGTACCTTTAAATACTACACATTGTACCTTTGTACCTTTAAATACACACTGTACCTTTAAATACTACACACTGTACCTTTAAATACACACTGTACCTTTAAATATTAAACACTGTACCTTTAAATACTACACACTGTAACTTTGAATACTACACACTGTACCTTTAAATACTACACACTGTACCTTTAAATACACACTGTACCTTTAAATACTACACACTGCACCTTTAAATACTACACACTGCACCTTAAAATATTACACACTGTACCTATAAAATACTATACACTGCACCTTTAAATACTACACACTGCACCTTTAAATATTACACACTGTACCTATAAAATACAATACACTGCACCTTTAAATACTACACACTGTACCTTTAAATACTACACACTACCTTTAAATTCTATACACTGTACCTTTAAATACTACACACTGTACCTTTAAATACTACACACTGTACCTTTAAATACTACACACTGTACCTTTAAATACACACTGTACCTTTAAATACTATACACTGCACCTTTAAATACTACACACTGTACCTTTAAATATACAATGTACCTTTAAAGACTACACACTGTACCTTTAAATACAACATACTGCACCTTAAATACTACACACTGCACCTTTAAATACTACACACTGCACATTTTAAATACTACACACTGTACCTTTAAATACTACACACTGCAACTTTAGATTCTACATACTGTACCTTTAAATACTACACAGTGCACCTAAATACTACACACTACACCTTTAAATACTACACACTGTACCTTTACACACTGCACCTTGAATACACTGTACCTTTAAATACTACACACTGCACCTTTAAATACTCTCTATGCTTCAGTGTTGCACATGAATTGGACCGTCACTGTGTATGAGCTGCTTGGCTCGTATCAGCAGAAGAGGTAAAGGAACATCTTTAATTGTCCTTCAGGGCTGCACCGGGTTGCAGTTTCATGGTGCTCGATGTGAGCCGGTCGTCTCCTTCAGCGGCTCACCTCACACCTCACTGCTCACAAAAAGCTCCTGGCTGCTGCGTTTTAATCCTCTGAATTGGGCTGTTTTTTAAATGCTCTTGTTGTCAGTTTGTTCACGTTCACAGTTATCACCTGGGGAAGGAGAAAAAGTTTGTTTTCATTTTAGATTAGGGCTCACGTTAGTCACATAAGCGTTCCACCATTTTACCACACCTCTGCCCTCGGTATCTTTTCAACAATCCTTTTTTCCCCTCTCGCAGTGTGCCTGAGGAATATGTAACAAATCTGTAAGTCATTTGTATGCACACTGCTCTGCTCTCTCAATTTACAATGCACCGCTTTAGCTTTGTGTGAAAAGAATCCGCCGGCTCTTACTGGAATGCATTTAGAGGACTGATTTTTTTTTCCTTTATTCTTGTTTTGCAACAGGTTTTCTGGATGCAAATGTCAAGTGTGAGGAAGCAGGAGTGTGTGACACGAGGGAGGAAGAGGACGTCGGATGAACCCCCTGCGGTGTCTGGTACATGGCTCTATCTGCGTGGAGAGCTCTACCCGCTGGTAGAAAAGCAGAGAGGCTGAAAATGTGATGAAATGTCAGCCAGCTTTATCACGGACGGTGGCTGGAGAAGGAATCATATTGTTTAATGAGACCATTTTCTTTTGTGATGGGAAGCTTAGGACATCTAATTACTGAGGGATTACTCAAGACCTTCCTCAGCACCAGGCTGGACATGGTGCTGTTATTTAACAGCTGCTCCGTTGGATCTTTGAAGTCCTAGTTTCTTTCATTTGTTTTCTGGGTTGCATTTTTCTGAAATGGAGTTACAGCTGCGTTTATGGAATAAGGACTGGGCCTCCTTCATCAGGCCGTGGATACCGATACTGTTGGGCCTTCACCTTCAGTTCTCCCGGGCCTCCAACTGCCCGGAGGAGTGCCGCTGTGATCGCACCTTTGTTTACTGCAACGAGCGGAGCCTGACCTCAGTGCCTCTGGGAATTGGCGAGGGTTATAAGATCCTCTTCCTCCACAACAACCAAATCAACAACGCTGGGTTCCCCTTGGAGCTGCACCACGTGGCGTCGGTGGAAACGGTGTATCTCTATGGCAACGAGCTGGATGAGTTTCCCATCAACCTGCCCAAAAATGTCCGAGTTCTCCATCTGCAGGAGAACAACATTCAGACCATCTCCAGGGCGGCTCTGGCTCAGCTGCTCTGGCTGGAAGAGCTGCACTTGGATGATAACTCCATTTCTACGGTGGGGGTGGAGGAGGGGGCGTTCCGCGAGGCCGTGAGCTTGAAGATGCTCTTCCTCACCAAAAACCACCTGAGCAGTGTGCCTATCGGTCTCCCTGACGATCTCAAAGAGCTGCGACTGGACGAGAACAGGATCGCGGTCATCGCGGAGGAAGCTTTTCAAAATGTGACCCGCCTGCAGCGCCTCCTGTTGGACGGGAATCTGTTGACAGATGAAGGAATAGCACCCGGGACATTTCAGGACCTGATCACCCTGAGGGAGCTGTCCCTGGCCCGGAACTCACTCACCTACCCTCCCCCGTTCCTCCCAGAGGAGATGCTCATCAAATTGAACTTTCAGGATAACCAGATGAGCCAGATCCCCGTGAAGGCGTTCACGGGGCTGCACAAGCTGGAGAGGTTGGATATTTCTAACAACCAGCTGCAGACGCTCTCACGGGGAGTTTTTGACGGCCTCGCCAGCCTCAGACAGCTCACGGTCCGGAACAACCTGTGGATGTGCGACTGCAGCGTCACGTGGGTGGTGTCGTGGCTGAAATCGCTGCCGTCCTCTCTGAATGTGCGTGGCTTCATGTGCCAGAAGCCTGAGAAGTTCCGGGGCATGGTGATCCGGGAGCTGAGCGCTGAGCTGCTCCAGTGTCCACAGAGCACAGGGCTGACCCCCCTGCCCACCTCACCAAGGGGATCTGATTTAATCCCCTCCCTGTCTTCATCCTCAGACTCCCCGCTGCCCACTCAGTACGTTTCCTCCTCCCCCTCCTCCTCCTCCAGACTTCCCTTCCCCACATTACCCTCCCTCTATCCGGTCTTTACAACCAGAGGGGTCGGTTTGAGGACTAAGAAACCCCTCGCCCCCAGGAGTCAGAATTTGCAGGTCACGTTTGCGACACTAAATGGCTCTGCGATCCACGTCAGCTGGGTGGCGACCTTTCCAGTAACTGCCTACAAGGTGACCTGGGCCAGGATGGGTCCCAGTCTGACAGGGGACACCGTCAGAGAGAGGATAGTGGGTGGGGACCACCGGGGGACCCGACTGGCTAATCTTGAGCCAAAGTCCACGTATCGGATCTGTGTCATTCCCCTGGATGCTTTCAATAACTACCGGCCCAAAGACGACACGGTGTGCACCGAGGCCGTGACCACGCCGGCAGCTTTCAGCCCGGACTCCAACAAACGCCCGTCAGGACCCGAGCAAGCCACGCAGCCAGAGACCAGCTCGCCCTTCCTGCTTGCTGGGCTGATTGGCGGGGCTGTGATCGTGGTGCTGGTGGTCTTCCTCAGCGTTTTCTGCTGGCACATGCACAAGAAGAGCAGCTCCAAGTCCTCCACCGAGTGGAAATACAACCGGGGCCGGAGAAAAGACGACTACTGCGAAGCGGGCACCAAGAAAGATAACTCCATCCTGGAAATGACTGAGACCAGCTTCCAGATCGTGTCCCTGAACAACGAGCAGCTCCTCAAGGGAGATTTCCGCATTCAGCCTATTTACACCCCTAATGGGGGCGTCGGGTTCAGAGACTGCCCCCTGGGGACCAACAGCACAGTCTACTGCAAGAACAATGTTCAGGATGCAGACTATTCTGGCACATGATGAGAAAATCAGGAGTATTTTTACGGACTCGTAACCCTTCTTTTCTGGACACTGTACAGTGTTAATATTCTTTGGAACCCACACGTCTTCTGGAAATGTAATTTATACAAACAACTGGAAGAAACCTTTTCTATGACTTCGTCTGATTTCTAAGTTCTTAGTTTCTGGAGGTCGTGCTGTTTAAGTTGTGTGCACACAGACATGTACAATCAGGAGTCATTCATTTCATTATCTCTGGGAGTGATTTTCAGTAGCTGTGTTTGATTTTGAACTCATTGTATGCTGTAACCATAACAGACTCCATCCACACTGTAGCATCATCAGGTGCTGAAACCAGCTTTGAGAATGTGAGGAGACGCAGCTCTGCCACATCCCACCCACTAGAGGGCGTAGTTCTGTAGATCCCACTACACTCCTCCTGTGACTGTTTGATATCAAGTCGTCTCAGTAATACGGCACATTTGTTTGATTGCCACTACAGTCAATAGAGATGCAGATGATTAGATTTCTGCTGGAGGAAGATGACACATTTTTATGCAAATGCCATCTCTCTGCTTCAAAATGAAATCTAAAGGTCACAATCATTAAACATCCTGAGAGAAGCAGGCTGCAGCGCTCTCACCTGCTTCTCCACGAACACATCGTCACAGTTAGAGGATCGTGTTATTAGTGCTAGCTGTGTTTTATGGTGGGTGTCACAGGGAGGCAGCAAAAAAGCACATCTACCATCAATTGTAAACCATTAAGATTCAACTCTCTCCCTTTTGTTTAGCAGAAACGATGTTATGGTAAACAGTATATATATGTGCCTTGAAGTTATCAGCTTACAATGTCTTTTGAATCCATGTTTTTGCACAAACTGTATATACATTCAACTGAATTGCTGTTGAGGGAACTTCTTGCTCTTGATTATTTATTTACCTCATTACACATTTAATTAAAAACATATCTCCAAAAAGTGAATTTATTCCTCCTGACGTGTCCCCGAACGATCCCAGACTCTGCCCGGGGAGGGGTGCACTCGCGTCGGGGAGCTGGGTGATAGATGTAGAGGTGTGTTTGGAGAGGGACGGATCCTCTGAGGATACATACTGAGAGCTCAAGAGTCAAAGAGAGAGACTCCACATCAACCGCTTCTCTGCTGGAAGGGTTGCAGCCATGGGCATGCACAGAGAAACAACAGCAGCCTACATATGTCAGGTGTTAGGTTATATTTTATTTAATGGATGACCTGAACAGCAGAGGAAGTCACAGCTTTGAATCTTTCATTTCTTAGAACTATTACATTTATCTTTAAACTTCAAGTTTAGCATCATGGTTTTGGTTTTGTTGATGTATCCGTGTTCAAATAAATATCTATAGGCTATATTTCGGTGGTGAGAGGTCAAAGGTCAAGCTTACTGCAAACTTACCAAAACAGTATCTGCTAGAACTCAAAAACATACATTATTTATGACGTTTGGATTAAATACTGAATGAATTAATGACGTTTCAAACCTAAGAAATCAAAGACAGACTGAACATTGACATCCAGATGTTCCATCCAGATGTGCCTCCTGTGGACAGACGCATCATGTTTTCAGGGTTGTCTGTCCGTCCATGTTTGTGTAGATCTTGTGACTGCAAGGTTACATGATATACTCCTAAGCACACAAATGCCTGTTAGGATAAAATACATAAAATAATAAGAGTTGATATTTTCAACCCAAAAGGTCAAAACCTTGAGATGTCTTAGAAAAAAACACCTCAGTATCTTATTCTGACATTTTTCTGACTCTGCAGTGACGACAGCTGAGGCCACGGCCATGTCTCTGTTTTCTGAACTTCACTTTATGATTATAGAAATCTTCTGAATGAAATATCACGACGACTCTGGGAGGGATGTTTTATAATTTGGCACATCGTGGCGGTAAATATCTAAAGTTCAACGTTTCTATGGCCATTACTAAATGCTGTTTATGACAAACAAATGTCTACCAGGGGAACATAAGTGATGACATTTGAGAGTCAAAGGTTAACTAGACGGTGATATAAAAGCTCCTGACTGTCCACTGTTCTGAGTTTATGACTCTGCAATGATGGCATGATGTGGCTAGGGTGTTTTTGGCCACAGGCGTCGGTTTTCTGTCATTGATCCACGTTTGTGCGTTGCTTCTGAATTCAGTTTCTCTGGAAAATGTTTGAGGGAAGAACTGGACATTTGTGCACAACCACTGTTTTGGTCTCAAAGATAATCTGTTGAGATTTCAGGGTAAAAATATTGAAGAGTTGATGTTTTAAACTCCAAAGGTCAAAGGTCACCTCTACTGTTGACTCAAATACTTTGAAGCTTAAGCTGTTGGCTTGAAATGTGTATCCCTCTCATTTTCCAACTCATTGTAACAAGGAGGCAATTAACCCCATCAAGGGGATGGTTGTCACACACTATGAGGTTGGTTGTCACACACTATGGGGTTGGTTGTCACACACTATGGGGTTGGTTGTCACACTATGGGGTTGGTTGTCACACACTATGGGGTTTGTTGTCACACACTATGGGGATGGTTGTCACACACTATGGGGATGGTTGTCACACACTATGGGGTTGGTTGTCACACTATGGGGTTGGTTGTCACACACTATGGGGTTTGTTGTCACACACTATGGGGATGGTTGTCACACACTATGGGGTTGGTTGTCACACACTATGGGGTTGGTTGTCACACACCATGGGGTCGGTAGTCACACACTATGGGGTTGGTTGTCACACACTATGAGGTTGGTTGTCACACAATATGGGGATGGTTGTCACACACTATGGGGTTGGTTGTCACACACTATGGGGTTGGTTGTCACACTATGGGGTTGGTTGTCACACACTATGGAGTTGGTTGTCACACTATGGGGTTGGTTGTCACACTATGGAGTTGGTTGTCACACACTATGGGGTTGGTTGTCACACACTATGGGGTTGGTTGTCACACACTATGGGGTTGGTTGTCACACACTATGGGGTTGGTTGTCACACACTATGGAGTTGGTTGTCACACACTATGGGGTTAGTTGTCACACACTATGGGGTTGGTTGTCACACACTATGGGGTTGGTTGTCACACACCATGGGGTTGGTTATCACACACTATGGGGTTGGTTGTCACACACTATGGGGTTGGTTGTCACACACTATGGGATTGGTTGTCACACACTATGGGGTTGGTTGTCACACACTATGGGGTTGGTTGTCACAATGGTATTTTAATGGGAAAAATCTTTTAAAAAAGGCAAGAAGGCAGAACTAAATTTGAAAGTTTAATTGCACTGACAAGTGATAGGCCTACATAACTTAATGCATTTTAACATAAACTGAGCAAGGGGCATGAACAGGAAACACATCTTTAGGCCAGCCTATATAACAACATAAAGAACAAAACAAATAGGCCTATAACAATAATGGCCGACTAAACTAGGCTACATGCAGTCACTGTCTGAGTTACAGTGATGGCAAATGTAGGGTCTGTGTACACTCATTTCACCATGCATGATTTTGCCAACCTAGAATGAGAAGAGAAACTTTAACCAAAGAGAATGTGACGACCAACCCCAACTGGAATTTTTTGCTAGCATCAAGGCTAACAACCATCTAACAACTAGTTAGCTAGCTAATAAAACTCTAAACTATAGCTTTCCCCTCACACTTTGTAAGGGTAACACTTGTTTTGTTATAAATCCATCGTTTAAAAACCTAGAAGAAAAATACTGAGGAGCTGAATATTTACAATTTGACATGAGAACACAAAAAGTCCTCTCACCTCAAGTTCAGCTGTCTTTTACTCCAGAGAAGACTATGTAGGTGAGCTCTGATCCTTATTCTGGACATGTCCATACCCCAATTTGAGAGACAACGAGTGAGCCAACCAACCCATGTGACAACCAACCCCGTTCTCCCCTATCTCACATCAAATTTCATTTACATAAAAATGCATTCTTCAAATCTTTACTGTCATGGTGAAGAATCCAAATGTCAGCGTTACCCATCGTTCATCATCTGAGGAAGAACGTGTCTGTTTGAGTCAACAAAGTCGCAACTTTGACTTTTGAATCAGTTTTGTTCATCAGAAATTATTATAATCAATTAATTAATCTCCGCTCGATTCGTCTCAAGCTCTGTTTCATTTTGATAATCCTGCAGAGTATCTTTCAACTCAACCTGTGTAGTAACTCCAAAACACTTAAAGCCCCTGAGTCCACATTCACTCTCTGTTATGGTCTCTAATTAGATTTTAAAAAGTATCTTTGAATGATGAATCCGTTGGGAGAAAGGATGCTGTACCCCCTCAGGCCTCAGGGACAAAAGGATCTTATTCATCAGTCCTCGTCTTTAACTGTGAGGGACGGTATTTAATCTAACTGATGGCCACACATCCAAATCTCCTGCCAGAGAAGCAGACATGAAATACTTCCAATCTGTCTGAGTAGATAGACACACAGGCAGCAGAAATGCTCGTAAAAACGCTTAGAAATGCTATCTTTAGATTGTCAGAGCGCCAAACTGTAAGTCTGCTTTATTATAACTTTGGGACAACCTTCCTGAACAGAAGTAATGTGAATTAGCTCTGAACGCTGGAGGATGAGAGAGCATCAGGCTTTAAACGTGTCTGTTTGACTTTCAGGTTAAAATACATAAATAAAGGAGATGATTAGAGTAATCACCCAGAGTCTACATGTGAGTCTGCAGTTCTGACTCTCTCCAAATATCAAGAGTAGAGTCGAAATCATTCTTCAGAGAGAATAGTGATCACTAAGAGGCTTAAAGTTCATCAGATATGAAGTGATTGAATTACAGCCAGCGGCCCCAATCATACCGCAAAGCATCTTAGCGTGAGGCCAAAGTGTCACCCAACAAACACAGGCGTCATGTTTCACCTGTGGGTCTAGTGTTGTAGTCAAGACCACATTAACTGAGACCAAGACATGACCGAGACCAGAGTGCAGCGAGACCAAGACATAAAGGGATCGAGACAGAGTCAAGACCAAGATCAAGGCTGGGCAAGACCAAGACAATACCAAGACATTTAGGGATCGAGACCGAGTCAAGACCAAGATCAAGGCAGGGCAAGACCAAGACAAAACCAAGACGTTTAGGGATCGAGGCAGAGTCAAGACCAAGATCAAGGCAGGGCAAGACCAAGACAAGACCAAGACATTTAGGGATCGAGACAGAGTCAAGACCAAGATCAAGGCAAGGCAAGACCAAGACAAAGACATATAGGGATCGAGACAGAGTCAAGACCAAGATCAAGGCAGGGCAAGACCAAGACAAGACCAAGACATTTAGGGATCGAGACAGTCAAGACCAAGATCATGGCAAGGCAAGACCAAGACATATAGAGATCGAGACCGAGTCAAGACCAAGATCAAGGCAGGGCAAGACCAAGACAAGACCAAGACATTTAGGGATCGAGACCGAGTCAAGACCAAGATCAAGGCAGGGCAAGACCAAGACAAGACCAAGACATTTAGGGATCGAGACAGAGTCAAGACCAAGATCAAGGCAGGGCAAGACCAAGATAAGACTAAGACATTTAGGGATCGAGACAGAGTCAAGACCAAGATCAAGGCAAGGCAAGGCCAAGACAAGACCAAGACATTTAGGGATCGAGACCGAGTCAAGACCAAGATCAAGGCAAGGCAAGACCAAGACATTTAGGGATCGAGACCGAGTCAAGACCAAGATCGAGGCAGGGCAAGGCCAAGACAAGACCAAGACATTTAGGGATCGAGACCGAGTCAAGACCAAGATCAAGGCAAGGCAAGACCAAGACATTTAGGGATCGAGACCGAGTCAAGACCAAGATCGAGGCAGGGCAAGACCAAGACAAGACCAAGACATTTAGGGATCGAGACCGAGTCAAGACCAAGATCATGGCTCAGTTGAGCACAAGATTTCACAAAACAATCCTCTGCTTTTTGCACACATACAGAGACGTATATCAGACTCTGCTAATGCAATGTGTTTCAGTATAAAGGGCTTGAATGCAAGTTTTTTGTTTTTGACTTGCTATGCGTGCAACCTCAGGACTCCAGAAGACGATCACCAACATCTCCTCACAGCTTTGAGACTCCAGACTGAGACATCACTCTCTGTCATGCCCGTAGACTCTGATGTGTGTTCTCTTGACAAAATGCAGAAACACACACACACAATCCTAGAAGGCTTAACTTACTCCGATGTGACGCTCCACACGTAAGTCATAATTAGATCCTGACGATACTGTCAGCTCGTACTGAGTTTTAAATTATATTATGGAATAATGGAAGGAGAGACATGATAATACGCTGACTCGAGACAGGTCCATCTAAACAGAAAGGCTGAATCTGCGATGTAAATATCATCACAACTGCCTGCAGGTGCATTGGGCTCATACAGGGGATGCGAGCACTGATCAATGCTCAGATTGTGAGCCGAGCAAAGCATGGTCAACTCGCTCTAGTTCACTTCGCAGCTCACGCTTTAGACCGTTCGTTTTAGATTGTTTAAGTAAAGCTTAAAGTGTTCTGCCTCTCTTTCTCTTTCACAGACTGTTTTCTGCAGACAAAACAAGACCAAACACAAAACTGTCAGTTTCACAAATTCTGTATTTCATATTCAGAATCAGTTTAAAGAGATTACCCATCGTGTGTCTGGTTATATTCAGAGTAACACCCTGCTGTTCAAATGCCTGCTAACAGGTACAACTAACACCTCATAATGCTGTTTCAATGTTTGGAAGCTGTCTTTAAAGCTGGGGTTGGTAGTCAGATTTAGATCCATTTTTTGTTATACTGGTTAAAATGATCTTCATGTTCCGATGGCAATCAATACATGATGTGTTCTTAAAAAAGAGTTTAAAAAAGCTGCTATCTACAGCCGGAGTAAACCTGGGAAAACACTAACCAATCACTGTTTTTGGGGTCCAAAATTTTAAACCAATCAAATCCCGTCCAACCGTTCTGCCCACCTCCTGCACATACATTTCCCCAGCGTGCACTCCGAGTCCCCGCCCCCTGCTTCTGCTTCCCCTGACTCTACTGACTGCCCCTCTCGCTGGACCTCAGGCCTGTCCCCTCTGACCCGATGAGGTGCTTTGCTCAGGACTGTAGTCCGGATCAGAGTCTAAAAAGCTCTCACCACGGGGGCTCTGACAAGCAAAAGAATTAATGACATTCAGTAAGTCCTACAGAAAATATAGATGTACTGTAGCGTCCGTCCGGACGCTGTAGGGATGACGAGCCGATTGGTGAACATGTTGATCTTTAATAGCCGGTCACTGTCGGCCGTGATCACGCCAACCAACAAAGCAACAATCAATGTTTGAATGAATGAAGAACTTCTCCTCTTGTCTCTCCTCTCTCCCGCTCACACACTCTACACCTCTCCTGATGCCTTCACTGACCGTCAACACTGTAGGAATTAAGAGCATCTACACTGAACACGTTTAACAAACAGTAGCTGTTACAGTTTTATATGTGTTATAACTTTTCTCCTGATATCGTGTCACCGGTACAACTGGATAATGCTAGCATGACAGTTGTGAGTACTAACAGCAGCCATGTTTGTTTGTGTTTTTAATGAAAATGTTTTGGTGAGGACCAGTTTTGAATCAGTCACGATCATATGGTCATGAATCAGCGGCGCTCGTGCATGCGAGCGAGGGCGTCGTTTTGGAGGAGCTCCGAGGGGAAGGTGGGGAGGGGTCAGACGGAGTCCTGAAGACATGCTACATTCAAATTCATGCTAGTTTTCCGAGACTACCAACCCTAGCTTAGTCAAATAATCGTACACATTTTTACTGAACTTTAATAAAGATTCATTTTCTAATGTATGCGCAGAGAAAAGCTGCAAGATGCAGATCAAAGGTAAATTCAAGAGCATGTTTTTTTGAGCTTATTCATTTAAACACTTCAGACAGTTGCATTTCTTTATGTAAAAGCAGCGCTGCAACGTTTGAGTCCATCAGCAGGTGAGTTATTCAGAAAACTGTTTCCAGAGAGGAAACACCTGAAAGAGGAATGTCTGAGGTAAAGCAGCAGTCTTCTGATAGATTATTGCAGTTTTTTATTGCAGGGCAGAAGAGATAAGATTAGAAAAATCCACTGTTACCTAATCATGCACTTTCCAAAGAAAAGCATTCAGGCTGTATAATGTTTTAAATGCTTTTAAACTGATCACAGCGATGGACTAAATCAAAGGTCTTTTCCTCTTTAATTCACATCGGAGGGATAAAACAGCTCTGAGATTCTCAAGAACGTTTGGCTTCCATTTCTCCCGGTCATTACTGCGGTCAGCTCGCATTAAATTGCATTAGAGAGCCACTAACAGCTTCTGTTCCCTCTTCACACACACACAGATCTACTCCACACTCCTCCACACACACCAGTATTGATCTGTGGAGCTCCACTGGATTATGAAAAATGGCTACCAGCCTTAATGACACTTCACCTGAGATAGACTGCTGCTCTGCAGAGTGCTGCTGGGGAGGTGAAAATGCGAGCGCAGGGAAATCAGAGGTAAAATGTTGTCCTGGTATGTCCCTGTATCTCCTTTCATTGATTAACTGTTGAGACAGAGATATAAAGGAATAATTTATGCTGCAAAAGACGGATGGATTTCATAATGGAGGGTCATTTGCTGCCCTGCATCGTGACTCACAGGACAGAGTTACAGTTATCATTTCTACAACAACATTATATCCATTCCAGCTCTCCGATTTCATCTCTGCCACTACAGAGCGTTACATTTCTTTCCAATGTGCACTCAGCGGGAGAAAAATGCAATTATATTCACAGGCGTACGTGCATGGAATTAAAAATGATCAAATTAAACGCTAGCTTGAGGCTGAAACATCAGCGTCCACTCTGACACCAAACATAGATGTAAAGATGCTGTTTCTGTACCAGGCTGTAAACATGTTTATTTCTGCTGTAACATTTTAACTTAAGGGTTCTATGGGGACTGACTCACTGCAGGAGACACACTCTAGTGGACACTGGAGGAACTGCAGGTTTTGCATGCCTGCATTGGTTTAATTTTTTCCATGCTTGAGGTTAACGTTTGATTACAGTTCACATGATCAAACAAAGGGAAGTGTTTGATGGTCTATGAGTTCAACAAGTTTGTTCAGAAGTTGATGTAATTCGCATCCGTCACATTTTACATTTTTAAAGCTATGGTTGGTAGTCACGGAAAACTAGCATGAATTTGAATGTAGCACACACCCTCTCTCACATGCACGAGCGCCGCTGATTCATGACTATATGATGGTGACTGATTCAAAACCGGTCCTCACCAAAACATTATCATAGTGAAAGTTGAAAACACAAACAAACATGGATGCTGTTAGTTCTCACAACTGTCATGCTAGCATTATCCAGTTGTACCGGTGACAAGATATCAGGAGAAAAGTTATAACACATATAATACTGTAACAGCTCTACTGTTTGTTAAACGTGTTCAGTGTAGATGCTCTTAATTCCTACAGTGTTGACAGTTAGTGAAGGCATCAGGAGAGGTGTAGAGTGTGCGAGCGGGAGAAAGGAGAGATGAGAGGAGACAGCATCCAGACGTACGCTTCAGTACATCTACATTTCTGTAGGACTTACTAAATGTCATTAATTCTTTTGCTTGTCAGAGCCCCCGTGGTGAGAGCTTTTTAGACTCTGATCCGGACTACAGTCCTGAGCAAAGCACCTCATCGGGTCAGAGGGGACAGGCCCGAGGTTGAGCGAGAGGGGCAGTCAGTAGAGTCAGGGGAAGTAGAGGCAGGAGACGGGGAGTGCACGCCGGGGAAATGTACGCACAGGAGGCGGGCAGAACGGCTGGACGGGATTTGATTGGTTTAAAATTTTGGACCCCAAAAACAGGGATTGGTTGGTGTTTTCCCAGGTTTACTCCGGCTGTAGATAGCAGCTTTTTTCACTCTTTTATAAGAACACATGTATTGATTGCCATCGGGACATAAAGATCATTTTAACCAGTATAACAAAAAGTGTATCTAAATCTGACTACCAACCCCAGCTTTAAAGACCTTTCATTCTCACAGCCAACTCTACTCTCAGTGTAATCACCATACTGCTTATATTTTAGCCTCTGTGTACCTCTAATGCTGCTTTATGAGACTCTGCTTCTTTGACTCTTTAACACGTTCATTTATACCCGTTTATATTTGCTGCTTTGTTGAATAACTCTTCTTTATGTTCTGCACTTTCTGGAGCAGACCGGCAGTTCACCTTCTCCAGCATCACTAAAGTTCTGTGTAATCCTTTCTTAACAACCATAATTAGTTTGCTGAAGTTAGTTTTGCAAATTGGCATTAGTGGATGAAAAGTTGAGGAGGAAATGTTGCATGAAATTGCATATCTATTATTTGATGTAGCCTCACTTTGGAGCCTTGTACAAGCCAACAATATGGTGCATAGACTGTCATAATCTGAAGCTTATAGAGCCACAGTGAGAACATGTTGACCCTGCACTTTACTTTACTTTATGTTAATTTACTTATCTGTTTAAACAGTTGGTGAATTGTCTAAGTGTGTTTAGTGGTATTCTTGTGATGCTGTATTTTACATATCTGTTTTCTTGTTTTTTTTAACTCTAACTTGATTCTCTTTCATGCACAAAGATGTTGGAGAATAACGGTAAACATCCTTGAATCCATATTAGTCATCCATCATTCACATCCTTCTACTAACTCAGTGTTGGTTCACAATGGCTGCAGTCTGAGCAGGTCTACTCAGTTTCCCCCCCTCCTTATCAACATTTTCACCAGCTCCTGTCAATGCCCAATGGGGTCTAAATCCACCATGCATCCTACCAGGTGGAGACCCAGGGAGACTTCCACAGTGAGGTGTCAGGTTTGTTAGTCGTGCAAACATATGCATCTCCAATTTAAAGAGAAAGTAATCCACATCACGTGCAAACTTTGTGAGCGTACAGGGGCATCAGGTCTCTGCTGGTCCAGGAGCAAACACTGAGCAGGAATACTGAACTGATCCTGCAGATGTTAAAAGTTTTTGCTCTGACTCACTTTGTTTCTTCTTCTTCTTTCAACCTTGACACAGCTCTGTGGGGTCCGGCTCGCTGCTCTAATCAGCTGCACTCTCAGCCTGAGCTTCCCACAGTGCGTGTGTGTGTGTGAGTGAGTGTGTGTGTGTGTGTGTGTGTGTGTGTGTGTGTGTGTGTGTGTGTGTGTGTGTGTGTGTGTGTGTGTGTGTGTTTGTGTGTGTGTGTGTGTGTGTGTGTGTGTGTGTGTGTGTGTGTGTGTGTGTGTGTGTGTGTGTGTGTGTGTGTGTGTGTGTGTTCTCAGGTGTGTGCACCCGCAGTGGTGTGAGCTTCAGTGCGGACAAAAGGTTAGTTATAGGATGCAGTTTTCTGGCTCGAGTAGTGTGTCCTGTTATTGTTGGTCTCATTTCTCCTCACTAGCAGCCTCAGTTCTCCTTCTTCATCATCATCATCTCCTTCCTCAGCGTCTGCACTCCTTCAGAGTTTGCATGATGAGGGAGCAGAGTATTGAGAATTAAAGCAGCAGAATCAGTCATCCCTGACAGAGAGAGATCATCCCCTGAAAGGTGAATGATACCACCGAGCAGTGAGGTGAGAGGGCTGGTATCACGCTTCACATAATTTTCAGGCTGCAAACACGAGCAGCCACATGTGAAAACAAACGTCTGGCTTCTGCAGGACATCCAATAAATAAACATTCAGGTGAAGTGTAATACTTAAAGGAACAGAACTAAAACCAAAATGCATCAAACCAGTGGGCATATCAGGGTTTCTGTGAAGAACGAGTAGTTTCCTGTTTTTTAATATGAGATGTGTGAAGTGTCTAACCTTGGTCTTCATGCCGCTCGTCTCACTCTTATCCAGGTCCCCTCTCCTACACAGTGACAGGTGTGATACAGATGTGTTTGATGATGGATACATGCACCAGTGAGACCACACACATCAGAGACAAACTGCTGTGTGAGCATCCATCGATTCCCGATGCCGTGTCTTCAGAGGGCCGTGATAGATCAGTAACAGCAGTGCAGAGTTTCTGATTCATCCCCTCCCTCCCTCCCTCCTTCTCTCAGGTGTAATTTCCATTTGACACGCCTTTATTGCCTCACAACGACATGCAGACACCAGGGAGAGATCGGTACAATTTACTTTATTGACACTGAGGAGAGAGAAACCTATTGTTTCTCCTGGCTCATCAATAACAGCACTGATTGATGCTAACTGGTTTGCCCCGAGGCCTTGTGTTGGGATGTTTGGTATTGTTTTAGTTGGTTGTATGGTTCCTGCAAAAAACATCAACCTTCAGTGCTGAAAAATGATGCCATAACTCTTTGCTAGTTTTTAGATTAGCAGGACTTCCATCATTGGGTTTCATGAGACCTCTTTATTAAACCAACGGGTAGCATCTCTGAGACGGTGATGCCAGCACGCTGCCTCGTTGTTGCTTTGAATCAGCCTCAGCACTGCTGTGTCATCAGTGAATTTCACTGTGGTGTCAAAACTACGAGACTCACTAACACAACAAAGAAACTGGCGCAGCGGAGAGCTCAGCACACGGCGTGCAGCGGCGACCGTGCCATCTCTCTCAGTTCAGCTGCCATGTGATGTAACGGCTGATCTTCAAATTGACCCACGACAACAAAACTGAACATCACAACACTCAGATATTTCATAAATCCCCTGAGGAAGAACTAACCATCATCATACACTTATTATTAAAGTTATATTTCAGGCCTTTTATGCCTTTAGTGATGGAGACAGAGACTATAGCCTCTGTACACGTGGTGTGGGACTGAACCACTTGACCGAACCAGCATCCTGATTAGGGGTGGGAATTGATAAGATTTTATCAATGTCGATGCCATTGTTGATTCTGCTTATCAATCCAATTCCTTATTAATTCTCCTAACGATTTCTGAGTATTTATTTGAGGGGGAAAAAAGTAGTTCTACACAGTCTTCTGCACCAAAAGGAACCATGTTTTTTTCCAAAATTATGTCAGCACAAGGCTGAGCATGAACATATTCAACTTGGACATACTGAACAATAGGTTGACCTCATTCTCGGCCGTGTGAGTCCAGACGTGGCCCCTCGAGCCTTGAGGAAAAAACTTTGAATTTGCAGAGGAAAAACGCTTTTCCTCCAGGGGTCATCGCGGAGGTATTTATCCACTCTCGGTGCCTCATTTTCGGCCGCGTGAGTCCTGACGTGGCCCCTGGAGCCTGGAGGAAAATACTTTGATGTTTCCCCGTGGTTGAAGGAGTTCTGCGTTGCAGAGTGTGTGACATAATGCAACGTACTGCCACTTGTTGCATTGAATGAATATTAAGTAAGTGAATATAAATTGACCTGATTCATTTAAAGGTCCATACAATGAAGAACACAGATTTTAACGTCCCACTCAGAGACATGCTGCTGTAACCATGTCTGCAACGCTTCAACAGTTCCCTCCTCCTGCTCAGAGTCAGATTCTGGATCACATGTGTAGTAGTTCTTCTGGAGCGCTCACCTTGTTTGTTTTGGTGTTTTTCTGACTCAGCATCCTCCTCCCTCAGACTACATCAGGCAGCCAATCAGAGCAGTGCTTTGCTATCAGAGCAGCCCTGTCCACTCCAATCAACGTGTGATGATGAGGTTAGAAACTGAGAGGCTGCAGATCCTCCACAGAGGCTGAATTGTGAACACTCGGGCATGTTGGAGCTTGAAGCATCATAAGTAAGGGTGGGAATTGATAAGATTTTAACAATGCCTTTTCCTCCGGGGGTCATCGTGGAGGTATTTTACCCGCTATCAGTGCCTTATTCCTTGCCACGTGAGTCCGGTCGGGCCCCTCAAGCCTGGAGGAAACGACTTTGAATTTGGAGAGGAAAACGCTTTTCCTCCAGGGGTCATCGCGGAGGTATTTATCCACTCTCGGTGCCTCATTTTCGGCCATGTGTGTCCGGACATAGCCCCTGGAGCCTGGAGGAAAATACTTTGATGTTTCCCTGTGGTTGAAGGAGTTCAGCGTCGCAGTGTGTGTGACGTAATGCAACGTACTGCGACGTGACGTGACGTGACGTGACGTGACGTCCTGCTGGGAAATTAAACGTTAAGAAGAATCAATATCATTTGAGGTGTACAATTCCGATGGAATTGATCAATTGGAACCGGTCTTAAGTCGAATCCGGTTTTCGATTCCCACCCCTAATCCTGATACAATCATTCATACTCAAGGCCATATGGTAATTTATTTCAAAAGTAAGTTTCAGGTAACAAAGTAAGTCAGAGGATTTCAGTGTGCTGTACTAACACGCTCTCACCCTGAGTGCAGCAGGAAGAACATTTCTCTCCATTAAAGGTTTTATTTCACCGGATTTCGTTGAAAATGAGGCGTCCTGCAGACTGAGTGGTTTTGGTCTTTTAATGCCAGCGGTGCAGAAATAACAGATAAGACGGGCAGCCGCTCAGCGTGGAGGAAACCTGGGGAAGTTTATTTGGAGAGGGAGGAACAGGTTTCATTCACTGCCGACAGAGAACGAGAGCTGGAACTCTCAGCACATCCCTCATCCTCTCACACAGCCTGCATTTTATTCCTCCTCTCTCAGAGAACCAGACTCTCTCCCAACATTCACACAGCCCTGATGTCCTCTCAAATCTGCTGCTCACTAATGACCTCCCCCCTCCCTCCCTCCCTCCCTCCCCTTCAATCCGGCCTCTGTTGCCTGCATATCATTCATCACTGCTGGGACACTTAATGAGAAACCTTAGAGGGCCAGAATGAGCAGGAAAGTCATTTAGGTTCAATCAATACTCGATGAAGATATTAGAACATGTGCTGCTTCTCTGTTATATGAGCCGGGGTAATAAGGAGCAGGGATTCTGGTTAATGTTCGAGGGATTGGATGATTGAATCTGCGTCAGGCCTTTGGGAAGTTATCAGACAAACAAACCTGATACATATCAGAGAGAAGAAAGGACATACTGTTACACTTACTTTACGATAAATCATGACATGCAGCACGCTTTGCATTCTTCAGAGACGTGCACCAGCCTATGTGCACCTTGAGATTCACTGCATCCGCAGAAAAAGGTGGTAGGTGGTAGTGAATATTTAGGGGGAGCTGGTTTGGTTGAATATTCTTCAAATCATGCTCACAGGTAACCAGAGAGGATGATAAACCTGTGAGTCTCAGGGCAAAACAAACACATGAATGTTTGAAGATCAGGAAAAAGTGATGTGGAAAGCAGACGGCCGACAGAGAGGCACGCCTCGGTTAGAACTGATGACCTGTTTGTATTTTCAGCTCCTGGAGAAAGAACAATATTTAAGACATTCTCTGACTCTATGCATTTCATATTGCAGATCACTGTTCACATTCATTTTGTCATGGTTGGGTGTTGTGTGGATATTTCGGGTGTTTCCAGGGACTCTTTTCCTGACAGGGTGTTGTGTTTATTTCTGCCACCTGTGTGCAGGCTGGTGGGCGTGCTGCTGAGAGACCGGGCTCCTCACAGCTGCAACTAGTTGCTGGTAATCAGCGGCTGCTCTTCTGCTCTTCTGCTCCTCGTGGCATTGTGGGAGCTGGCAGAGTACCTCAGCTTGTAGACCGGTACACGGCTCCAGCAGTCTTTCAGTTTGCTGTATCTTCTGCAGTTTGAAGATGTTTGTTAACCTGGACTGATACCAGAACAAGAGTTGCATATAGAGAGAGACAGCAGGAGGAGAAGTTCACTGATCATCAGAAATAAAACTTTTTTATTATTTTAATTTCAACAAAGTGCAGCTCAGCTCTCCTTGTAATCGTTAAGTTGTTTGATGAGCTGCAGACCTTTGATCGCTTCAGGTCAGCCATGTGTGCAGCTCCACAGCTCCTCTCAGCCTTACCAACAACATGTTTAATAGATGAAGCCCTGAAAGAAAGTTACATTAAGCTTTTGGACGGTTCAAGGTAAATAACCTTTTCTGTGCTCTCAGGAGTCAAAGAAAATGTCTTTGTCTTTATCAATCAGCAGATGTTCCAGTTTGAATTCACTGTTTGTGTTTTACCAGACTAATTAAGGCCACAGGCACAGCTCTCACTGAGTGCTAGAAGCTTGTAAAACATTATCATTAAATCAGGACATCTTTGCTCTCAGACTGCAGACTGTAAAGCAGAAAGAGAGGATGCACAGTGTCAGAGAGGAGCTGCAGAGTGGAGCTGGATAGTTCTTTAAATCTATTTAATCCAGCCATCTTTACAGAGTCAGAAAAGGGCGGGGATTCATTTAAACGACGGATATTGATTGAGGAATTAGACCTTCAAACTGTCTGAGAGGAATTAAACTGTTTGGGATGGAGCCTGAAATCCTGAGCAGGTCTGCAGCCAGGCGTGGACAGCGAGGGGTCTGGAGAGGGAAGGGGTTACAGATCTGCTGAGGTGAACCAGACTTTGTGCTGGACACCTGAAGCGATGCCACAGCTCATAGAGGGGGGTCAGAGCTTCATCAAAGACCTGAGCGGGGCAGGGCTGCAAACACAGGAGGGCTCACTCTGAGAGGTGTGTGTTGGTTTCATGTCGAGGTCCGGCTCTGTTTGTGCACATCGTAAAGTCGAAGTTGACTGAATGAATATCATGAAAGTGGAAACAGGCTTCAAGCATGAACTCCATGGATGGAAGAACTACTTTCACAATGTTTGTTTGTTGAATGAAGGTGGGATCCATCTTTTCTGATGCATTCTAGGAAGTCAGGAAATCTAAACGCTGATTGTCTTTAGTAAAACATGCACATAGATCCCAATCCGTGAGCAGGATTTGCAAACCTGCTGACTGTTTGCAAGATCACTCGTTCCACATCTATTTAAGGGAGTCCTATATTCAGATCAATACTGTTCTATTTATGTGGCATTTTTCCTGCTGGTCATTTTGGTGAATGATATCATTATCTTACGGACAACTGAAGATGAAACACAGGACTTCCACCAGATCTGTGTCCGGTCCGCCTCTGATCCGCTGCGGTCCGGCTCCATGCTCTCTCGTCCGTCAACACCCACCGGTTACGTTTTCTGAACACAGCACGGAGCAGGACCGCCGGACAGCTGAAGTCATGTGACCGAGGTTTTCCCACGGTAATCACTGAATCAAGGATTCTCCTCCTCCTCTCCCCATCCAGTTTGTCTTTATCGTCCTCTGACAACCTCTGACTTGTTGACTCCAGGCCTGCCTCCGCTCATCATGACATTTTGTTGTCATGGTTAAAGCTGCTGTGAGGAACTTTTGTTTTGTATCGATTCTGGCGCCCCCTTGTGGACAAAGTGATGCCTCTTATCTCTTGTCCTAAACATGCAAAAGTAGTGTTTTCAAAAAAACCTCATCCTGTTGTCTTTTGACAATCAGTTTTATTAAGCAATGTGATTATTTTCCATTAAAACAGTCAAATAAAGGCTGTTTCTGAAGCAAGATGTCCATCATCTGGTCTGACACCTACCCCCTCAGGGCAGTTTCAGGCATTAAGAATGACAACAGAGAAGGTGTCAGTGTTGCTGCTGATGGTCTTGTTTACTATTGAAGGTCATAAAGAGGCATCAGTATCATTTTCAGTCTGTTTCTCAGCCAGTTCAAAACTCCTCACAGGGCCTTTAAGTTAAAAACGATCTAACAATAACACAGAATGTTTTATTCTGAAAATTAACCTGATGTTTTCATTGTGTTTTGGTGCCTGACTTCCTGTCCCGCTCTATCTGCTCTGATGAGATTGATGCGTCGTGCTCCGGCATCTAGCATAAACAGATGTCTTGCGTATCTGATCCGTTGCGTTCCAACCTGCCGGATCGGTGACACAGCCGGAGCGCAACGGAGTGGATCCAGTGGAAGTTAACACATTGACTAGAATAGAAACCTATCAGATCCGGTGCTGTGAAGGATCAGAGGCGGACGGGACACAGATCTGGTGGAATTTGGCCAAAACCGTTGAATCGTAGACACTGGCTAACGTTAACCTGGAACCATACATGTGTATGTCCTAACATCTGCTCCAATAAATGTGTCTTACAACCAGAACATTTGTGTCCTGGTGGAGATCCTGATTTGGAGCTGAACAAAAAGACATATGCTGCAACATTCAGAGTGAATAAAGTCTCTGTTTCTTTTGTTTCTACTGCTCAGAGATGAAATGAAAAAAAAGCCAAAGATTCAACAGACTGAAAATATAAAAACCACTGATGTGTCCGATTTCATATCTTTTGTCCCCACATGATTAAAATAATGTTTCAGAGAGCTACCAGCTGAAAGGTGACCAGATCTGATAGAGCTGCTGATTAAAAGGAAACTTGTACATATTTTGGATTTGTTTAAATATGTAGAAAAACCACACGAGGCTAATTATGGTAAAAAGTCTGACATCAAAGAGGAGCAAAGCTTTTAAACAAGGCTAAAGGGAATAAGAGCTTCACAGTGAACAGGAATAAAAAGGAACACAGTGAACACTGTTATCAGCATGTCGGACCAGCTCTGTGGGTCAGCGCTGCAGTGAGGAAGCCCCCTCTCTCTGCATGCATACATTCATGCCTCTCCTTGCATGCATAACAACCGCCTCCACGCTGCTGCGACCTTTCTCTTCCCGAGCCCGGCAGGGGAAGAGCAGGGGAGGCGAAACCTGCAGATTAAACACAATGCCTCCTTGACACAGAGCTTTGATATCACCCTGAATGAAAAAAGGAGAATGGAAGAATGTTCCTGCAACACCAGCCATCAGATTCAGTTTGCTGCTGTCCCTGAAAATGTGCAGATTGGAGATCAAAGATTGTTGGGGCTCAGTTCTGCTTCAGCTCGGCGTCCTGCGTCCTCTCGGATAAAAACATTCAGTGTCCTGAATGTGTGTGTGTGTGTCCATCCCATAAAGCTATCACGGACAATGATGTTCAAATGAAAGGCACCTGAGATGACCTTTATTTGTAGTTTCACTCAGTATGTCAGACTTGAGTCCACAGTAACCTTGTCAAACATACCTGTGTGTGTGTGTGTGTGTGTGTGTGTGTGTGTGTGTGTGTGTGTGTGTGTGTGTGTGTGTGTGTGTGTGTGTGTGTGTGTGTGTGTGTGTGTGTGTGCGTGTGTCTGCAGCCTGTTCACACTCCCAGCTTGTCCAATATGAACCCTTATTTAGTGGCTCATCACCTCCTTTACACCTGCTGCAGTCGTCGGTGTAATTGGTGTTATACGGTGTTTGGACAAACACCAATTACCATCCACTTAGTCTGATAATGGACGCTGCCGTTATAAAGAGAAAGTCTCTCTCCCCTCAGCAGCAGCAGCAGCAGAGAGCAGCTCAGACCATGCTCTGTAGGAACCATCACCTCTTTACATCTCTGTCTCTGAAGATGAAGATTAAAGATGGAGGTCCTGATATTTGAAACTCTGACTCCAACCTCTTGTTCCTCCAGAAACAAGAGGTTGGAGTACCAGGCTGTTAGCATGTTTATTCTGCTGTAACACTTAAACATGGGGCTCTATGGGGACTGACTCACTGCAGAAGACACTCTGGAGGAACTGCAGGAGACACAATCTAGTGGACACTGGAGGAACTGCAGGAGACACACTCTAGTGAACACTGGAGGAACTGCAGAAGACACACTCTAGTGGACACCAGAGGAACTGCAAGAGACACAATCTAGTGGACACTGGAGGAACTGCAGGAGACACACTCTAGTGGACACTGGAGGAACTGCAGAAGACACACTCTAGTGGACACCGGAGGAACTGCAGGAGACACACTCTAGTGGACACTGGAGGAACTGCAGGAGACACACTCTAGTGGACACTGGAGGAACTGCAGGAGACACACTCTAGTGGACACTGGAGGAACTGCAGAAGACACTCTAATGGACACTGGAGGAACTGCAGGAGACACACTCTAGTGGACACTGGAAGAACTGCAGAAGACACTTTGGTGGACACTGGAGGAACTGCAGGAGACACACTCTAGTGGACACTGGAGGAACTGCAGGAGACACACTCTAGTGGACACTGGAGGAACCTCTGCTCTTTGCACTTTCACATTGACTCATGTGTCTTCGCTGCAGCCCTGCAGCTCTGCTCGGAGGATCTGAGTCGGACATCACCTTCTGTGTTTTAGGATAAAGCTTCACGTGGTCAGTGTGAGCGGTGTGTGATGGCTCCCGTGTTGAACAGCTGCTCCTCGCTCTGTCATGGTGAACACACCAGCTGTGTGCAGCTCTTTCTCTCAGCTCAGGCTTCCTTCATAGTTTTTACCTCAAAGAGTCGCAGACTACCAGTTTCTCAGCTCGATGTGTTTATGAAGTGGTTCAAACCTCCACTCTGTCATGGTGTTTGTTTTGTTACTTGTTATTCAGACTGAGGTGTTGATTTTTATCCTGTTTTGGCTTTTACATCATGTATGATCTGAATATGAAGCTCCATGTGAACACAGTTACTGGGTGGCTCCTTTTCAGCTATTAAAGCTTCATGTAAACACGTAAGGTTGATCAGTTTGTGATGTTTCAGCCCTAATTCAACATAACAAACATTTGATGTATTTAATAAAACATGTTTTTAAATCAATCACATTTAAACGTCTGCAGCAAACCGAACCCTTCAGTTCAAACCGAGAGAAAACTGTTCTGTCATCCATCTATTTTTCAATTCTCTCTTCCTTGAAAGCCCTAACCCTCGTCTTCCTCCACATTATTTCACCACAGGCGGCCTGCTCTCTGGCAGAGATCATCCGCTGACAGGGATTGAATTGATCTGTACATCTCTTTCAGTCTGCTGCTGCACTCCCAGCTTCAGAAATGAGTGATGGCTCAGCGCTCAGAGACAATGTCAAATAAGGTCTGGGATCAGAATCGACTCATGTCACAATCTGAGTTTCTCCGTGTCCTTCCATCAAGGTGGATCAGAGAGCGTCAAGAACACACTCTGAATACAACGCAGACAGTTCACCCTTTCATTCAAACCTCATGTTACATATGAGACTCTGAAGAGCAGGGCTGCTCTCAACTGAAGGCGAGCGCTAAAGAAACGAGTACAGAGTGTGACGATCAGATTCCTCTGACACACACGAGGCCACTGCTGGTAGAAGAACTCGCCGTGCGTTTCCTCTGTTGCATTTGTTTCGGACTTCTCTGTATGTTTATTCATTGACGTTATTTCTGAGTTTGCAGCACGTCCTCATGATGACAATGTTTAGAGCTGTTGCACATCAGTTTGCCCTGTCAGGGAGAAACAAGTGAATATAAATTGACCTGATTCATTTAAAGGTCCATATAATGAAGAACACAGATTTTAACGTCCCACTCAGAGACATGCTGCTGTAACCACGTCTGCAACACTTCAACAGTTCCCTCCTCCTGCTCAGAGTCAGATTCTGGATCACGTGTCACCATGTTTGTTTTGGTGTTTTTCTGACTCTGCATCCTCCTCCCTCAGACAACATCAGGCAGCCAATCAGAGCAGTGCTTCACTATCAGAGCAGCCCCGCCCACTCCAATCAACGTGTGATGATGAGGTTAGAAACTGAGAGGCTGCAGATCCTCCACAGAGCCTGGATTGTGAATGCTCGGGCATGTTGGAGCCTAAAGAATCATAAGTGAGGGTAGGAATTGATTTGATCAATGCCTTTTCCTCCGGGGGTCATCGCCAAGGTATTTTACCCGCTCTCAGTGCCTCATTCCCGGCCACGTGAGTCTGGAAGTGGCCCCTGGAGCCTGGATGAACATACTTTGAATTTGGGGAGGAAAAACGCTTATCCTTTGGGAGTCATCGCGGAGGTATTTTACCCGCTCTCGGTGCCTCGATCTCGGCCGTGTGAGTCCGGATGTGGCCCCTGGAGCCTGGAGGAACATACTTTGAATTTGGGGAGGAAAAACGCTTTTCCTTTGGGGGTTATCATGGAGGTAGTGTACCCGCTCTCAGTGCCTCATTCCTGGCCACGTGAGTCCGGACGTGGCCCCTGGAGCCTGGAGGAACATACTTTGAATTTGGAGAGATAAAATGCTTATCCTTTGGGGGTCATCGCAGAGGTATTTTACCCGCTATGAGTGCCTCATTTTCGGCCGTGTCAGTCCAGACGTGCCCCCTGGAGCCTGGAGGAAAATACTTAGAATTTTTTCTTGTGGTTGAAGGAGTTCTGCGTCGCAGAGTGTGACGTAATGCAACATACTGCGACGTGACGTGATGTTACGTGAGGTCGTGCTGGGAAATGAATCGCTAAGCAGAATTGATAACTAAGTCGGTTCTAAGTCGGATCCAGTTTGCAATTCCCACCCCTAATCATAAGGGACCTTTAGAGACTCCACTGCAGCCATCATACAGGATCTTTTGAGGCTGTGGGCTCATAGACACAGTTCCAGAACTATTGTACCTTTGAGTCATGTAGACCCTGTGATATGTGAAGACATGGCCCAGCTTGTAGAACACTGGACTTCCTCTTTAAATCCTCCTTTTCCCTCAGAAACATGCAAGCCAACAGTTCATGCACATTAAGGAGTGACCCCGAATGCTCTGCCGTCCCTTTAGATCAATGTTATCTTAAAGCTAAAGTTATCTTGCGGTCACAGTTTCTTTCTTCTAACAGCAGAGGCAGATAGAGGAATAATCCAGGATGAAACACTGAGGCTGGTCAAATTGAACATGAAATACTGAACATGAGTAAAAACAGAAATAATGTGATATAATCAAGTCATTTCAGAACAAACATCAGCCTCCAGGAACGTACGCGCTCTCTTTCAACATGTTGTACTTTTGATTTTAGAGTTTATGATATAAGCAGGACAGAAAGTAACCCGTTCCCCCCTAAAACACAGACTCATGTTTTTATTATCTGACACTGCTCGCTGTGAGGTTCTCGCCTCTGGAGAGCAGAAGAAAGCAAACCTCTGAGGTTGAACGAAGCGAGCTAATTGCTCCCATTCTGATATCAAGCAACTGTTTCACTATATCTGTGTTGCTGGGAGGAATTCAAACATCATAAATAAGAGCTGTGTCTTTGTGGAGTACATTTCAAACATCATAAATAAGAGCTGCGTCTTTGTGGAGTACATTTCAAACAAACTTGTCTGCAACACGATAATCAGAGTGAGCACAGAGAGAGAAAACACACAGAGGAGGAGGTGTGAGCCCACAGAGATCAAACAGCAGACAGAAAGTCATCTGAAGGTAGACGCGCTCCTCTGCTCTCTGTTTCTATTTAACTTCTGATTATCACTCAGATATGCAGCGTGATCATCACTGAGCGACGCCAAATGCCCATCGCTCTGTTTGCACAGGGCTCCTCTCCTTGGCAGGGCGAGCGCTGATGAATATTTAACGCTCTCCCTCACAGAAATAGATAGCCGGGGTCGTGTGAGGTGTTCTCGTCCTGTTCGGAGCTGAAGGACGCCCAAAAAGCTCATCAGAGACCTGAAGGCTGACACGCTGATCTGAGGCCAGCTCTGACAGGAAGCAATCATTTCTCACGGCGATGAAACGCTGACAGCCTGAGCAACAAGTCTGTGAACATCCGTTTATATCCTGCATGGTTAAAACAAATGAGCCGAGTGTGGACGGCCAACAAACATGAGAGCTCTGTGAGTGATGAGAGTTTGACTGACTGATCCTGAAGCTGATCTCACATCCGGAGAACAGGTCTCCTCCTGACGTGTAGTTTGTTTGGATGGATTAAAGCCTCAAGGCTAAAATCCACCAGATCTGATAGGTTTCTATTCTAGTCAATGTGTTAACTTCCACTGGATCCGCTCCGTTGCGTTCTGGCTGCGTCTCTGAAGTTACTAACCATAGACCTTTCTGGAGTCCCTGAACTCCCTTGTCTCATAGATTCCTCTGAGCTGCCGTAGACGTCCTCCTGCTGTGGACGTTCTGGACTCCAGCTGATCCAGCTGGCAACAGCTTCTATTACTCGTCTCATCACTATCACCTCTCTCTCTTACTCCCCTCTATCTGTCTTTCCAGACCCGACTCGGTCCAGGCATGATGGCTGTCTAACATGAGTCTGGTCCTGCTCGAGGTTTCTGCCTGTTAAAAGGAAGTTTTTCCTCGCCACTGTAACTAGCTAAATACTGCGATGTGCGATGCTCATGGTGGATTAAGGTGGGGTCAGACTGAGTCTTACCCTGTCTTGAAGTTGGGTCTCTGTTCATAATTTGACATAGAGTGGTCTAGACCTCCTCCAAGCACAGAGCAGATGGAGCGGGACAGGAAGTCATGCACCAAAACAAAATAAAACCTGGTTCATTTTCAGAATAAAACACTCTGTTATCGGTAGATCATTTTTAACTTAACTATGACAAAAAAGATGTCATTTAGAGCGGAGCCAGGCCTTGAGTCAACAAGTCAGAGGTTTTCAGAGGCTGATAAAGACAACATGGATGAGGAGAGGAGGAGGAGAATCCTTGATTCAGTGATTATCACGGGGAAACCTCGGTCACATGACTCCAGCTGTCTGGCGGTCCTGCTCCGGACCGCAGTGGATTGGAGACGGATCAGACACGGATCTGGTGGAAGTCCTGTGTCAGAGGCGACAGTTTGTGAGGTATCTCACATGTTCTGCTCTTTAGTGTTGTCTCTTTTCGCCCTGTGTCATCCTGCTCACAGCGCATGGCGTCAGATCAGCTGATCAGTGTCGTAGTGACCATGCAAAGCAGAGTGATTGGCCAGATTTCCTGCCCGTCATCAGGACGATCCATCCTGCAAAGCTTCGAGCTGATACTCTCGTTCCCGGTCAGAGAACGAGCCGACCAATCAGCATGGTTTAAGGAGAAAGAGGGGGGGTAGCTACAGCTGAGAGCGGTTTAGTTGCCATGTAAGAAAGAAAGTCTGTAAACGACGGCGGCCTGTGACGAGCTGTAACAGCAGTGTTATCAGAACTACAGGGCCCAGGTTTCGTTGGATACTTTGTTCAGGTATTAAAAACCTGTTAAAATGATGGCCTAACCACTGCAAACATGAAGCTGCTCCCCCCCCCCCCCCCCCCCCCCCGCAGCAGAGACTCCAGCAGAGCACTCAGCTGACGGCTTACAGACGAGCTGTCAGACACCTGCAGGAGCAGCGATCACATCAGAGTGACAGCGCAGAGTCTTTATCAGGACTTCACACAGCGTCCTAAGTGCCCGGCGTGCTGCTGCTGCTGCTGCTGCCCACTCTGTGTGAGGACCAATCAGGTTTGGAGTGGATTATGCTCGGGCACCTTGTTTGTGTAAAGAGCTTTATTTTCCTCGAAGGTTCCAGAGGTGTCAGGAGGCATTAGAGCACCGGTGTCAATCTTCCTCCCTCTCTTCGTCTGTCAGAACTCCTCCTGGGAGATTCAGAGCGGCTGCACGATGATAGTCACTTCAAGCAGACGTCCAAGCTTTTAAAAGCACCAGGTAGAGACTATAATCTGGTTCTAATCCAGCTGTAAGATTCCTGCTCTACGAGTGACAAACAGTCAAACTGTTAAACTGAGAAGCTGCTGTTCCCACCTTCAGCTTGTTGTCTGCAAACACAAAGGACACACCTGCATGTTTTCAATCCTCCAGGACTTAAAGACAAAGAAATGCATCCACAAGAGTCCGTATTAATTTTACCTCTCGTCATTTCTGCAGATTATGTGGAGTTGAAGCGTTTCTAAACTGCAGCAGATGTGAAGTGAGAGCGTTCTGGCTCAGGCGATGTTTATTTAACTACTTCACAAAACACAGAAATGATCCTTTCTCTGCCAAAGCAGATGTCAGTGCATGCCAACACAGCCATACAGATCCTCCTCTAATAACCTCGACTGTCGCTCCATTTGATCATTAACACAGAGATGTTTGCTTTGGAGGGAAAAAGCTGTGAAATCATCTGTAATTACGGAGCATAATCTGAGTCTAAAACGGTTGAAATCATTTACTCTGCCTCTTCATTCCCTTTGTTATCTCTCAAACACTCACTCTGATGTTTTTAGGACTCACTGTAGCTCTGCCATGTCTGTGTCTCAGTCCTGAAACACTTTACTGCAATAAAAACAGATTCATGTCTTCTATAATGATGAGTTTATTCAGTGTGCTGAGTCCTTCAGTGACTGCTAAATTAAAGCATCACAGTGATAAAAGTTATAATCCTTATATTAAACTGACCATCACATTTTTGTGTTATTCTGTAAGTCTCAGCTAAAAATCATCCTGCTTACTGAAGAGATTTTAGTCACCAGCTGATTCTGCAGGTTACAAAGAGTGTGTTGACTCTCAAAGGAGTACATCGAAGGCATTTAAACCTCAGAGTATGTAACAAATAAAACAGGACATGGTCCAGAATAAAAAGAACACATGATTTATCTGTTGCATGAATATTTAAAGTCTCTGGGGCGCCGTTTAGCTCAGGGGTTAAAGAGCGCCCTTCACACACACACACAGAGGACGCAGTCACAGCAACTCCTCCCGTCTCTCTTCAGCTGTCCCATCAAGTAAAATCAAAAAATGCCACAAAAAATAACTCTAGAATAATCTCCCTGCAGGAGCATGATTCACCTGCAGAAAATAAAAAAAATCCATTCTGCCCCTGTTCTGATTTCTCCACCTTTCTGTAAATGTGTGCTGAAACCAGCCGTTTCAGTTTTCAGTGTTTGTCATACGTCATAACGCCATCCGGTCTGTAACTGAAGTCAGAGCTCGGAGCTTGTTCAGCCCACAGACTGTATAAAATACAACTCAACTCCTCTGTTTTTCATTACCTTCACATGTGTGCTAACAAGGAGCTTAGGAGGGAGGCATGCTAGTTGTAGGCTGTCTTAATAAACACAAAGGTCGGTTTTACTCCCCACGTCTGCAGATTTGAAGATCTAGTGGATGATTTTTATTTTTCATGGAAAAGTACTAGCGCTAGTTAGCATAGCCACATAGCTACATGTTCGTAGCTGTGTACCAAGACACACGTCGACATACTGACAAATACAACAACAAGAAACACTAAATCTGTGACCAATGGTTCAGAAAGGTCCTGCTGCAGGCGCCTCTCCGTCAGGATCAGATTCTGGATCAAATTCAGAGGGTTGAAGTAACGCGGGTCTGTGAGCAGCCGTGTGTATTCAGCCAACATGTAAACATTAGATCAACGTGCTGGACAGCCGAGGCCACATCCACTTCCTGAGGGGGCGTGGTCAGAGAGCTCATTCTCATTTAAAGGCACAGACACAGAAAACAGCCTGTTCTGAGCAGGGCTGAAAAAGAGGGGTTAACAGGCAGACCAAAATCTGATTTCAAAGTGTTTTTTTGAGCAATAAACTTTAAAGACATGTTTTGAGGACCTCTTAGACCAATAGATTTTGATGAAAAAGAGCATAATATGTCACCTTTAAGCTATTTGTGCTTTTTCACAAAAGTGTAGAATATGTCTGTGTTGTTAGAAATGAACAGCGTCTGAGTGTGCAGTGTTTGCAGGAGTCACAGTAAAGGATGTATTGACTGTAGTTTGGAGCGGTGCTGTTAAAGGGAGCTGTCAGTGCCACGGCTCTGAGACACTCTCTGTCCATCCCTCGGATGAATACAGTCGATCTGAATGGATTAAATTAGCTCTGACCTGCAGTGAATGCTGGGTACATTGGATCAGATCTTCAGGAGGACGGACGGTGATGTCATGAGACAGCTTGACAGATTCTTGGCGTCTGAGTCCGGGTCGATGTTTGCATCAGAGCTCACAGAGAGGAGGGAATGTTAAATATCTCAGAGTGTAGACGTCTGAAGCCTGAAGTGCGAGATCAGAGCAGGGTAGTTCAGATCATAATCAGTGATATCTGACACACACAGAGAATGACTTTCACACACCTGCAGTCACTGTGAGTCACCTGGGGGTCTGTAGTGTGTTGCGTTTGTTCAGGTGATCTCTTCACATTCAGGGTGAGTCAGGAAAGACTTCAGTGAGTTCAGTGTTTGTGATCACAGCTCCAGGAGAACTCAGCGTGACGTCGACTTCACACAGAGATGATTTTGTGTTTGTTTGTCATCATCCGTTTATGAAAACACTCGCACATTTCTGCAATTTGTAGCTTTACTAATGACACAGCTGCAGCTAAAGATAAGACTCCCTGCAGATTATAACCTGAAAGTTGTCTGAATGTTTCCTAACTGAATATCCTGGAACATACAGAGAACTAACAGCTATCATCAACATATGGAATAACTCACTATCTCACTTTCAGGTTGAATTCAAACCTTGCAAAGTTTTCTCCAAACCTCCAAAACTTCTTAAACTGTCCTCCGCTTAAAGTCAGGCTACTGAACACACCATGATTGAATATTTTGGGTTCTTTTGATGACTCTCTGCAGAGTCTGACTCAAGGCAACACCAGGAAACAGAAATGACTGATGTGTCTCATCAAACCGAGGTGGACCTCTTCAGTCCGGTGGTGATGATGCTGTCAGAGGAGGAAGGACGAGTCCGTGAGGTCTCTGGATGCTGACGGCGTTTTTCCCCGGGCCCGAGAGGACGCTGGCTGCCTGACAAGGACGCCGTAACGCTCCCCTTGAGAACACACAGGAAATGAAATATGGATCCACCAGATCTATTTACTGTCAGTCCGCTTTAACAGAGTGAGATATCACAGCAGCGTGTTGAGCCTGATGCTGGGCCGATCTGTGAACACGGAGCTCAGAACGACGCTTTTCACCGGCTGTGACAGACAGAGAGTCTTCACTGGGCTCTGGAGGGGCGTTAAAGAGTGGGATCATTGAATAAGCAAGTGAGCGGAGCTAACGGAGTGTGAAGATATCAGATATTGATCTGCAAGTCATGGCTGATCAGGTCCAGAGTTCACCTTGTCAGCTCCTCAGTGCATGCACGCTGCAGACTGAATAATGTTCCTGCAGACAGCGTGGAGATTCGGAGGGAGCGTGGTGTCTTCTTATGGGGCGTTCACACCAACCATTCGTGCGAATAGCGCAAATTAATTCGCGCAAATGATTCGCAAGAGTTGAAATATCTGAAATCCAGCGATTCCCTCGCGGCGGGATAGCCAATCAGCGTGCAGATCACCAGGTGACGTGTGTGGTGTGACGTATGGACCAGCGGAGATTCCCTCATCTGGAATATATGGGAAACTTTTATTCTATCTCCGTGCAGCTTCCCAAAACTCTGTGACTCTACCTGTTTTTTCGGGATCAGGAATAAACAGGAGCTCACTGTGGGGATAGAGAGGAAGGAGGATTATGTGGTGAGTTGGGAAAAACTTTGTGTCTGTCAGCTATCGGTTGTAGTAGGAAGTTAGCTCTGCCCCCTTTAGCATAAACCCCAGGGGCGCCACCAGGGATTTTGGGCCCCATGAAAAAATATCACATTGGGCCCCATCACCAAAGGTCACAAGAACCCTGTGCAACTGCTGTCAGTCAGCATCAACATATCTGATTTGAAGGTATTATTTGAGTAATCTCTGTGACATTAAAACAGACTACATCACTCAATGCTTCAACCTGCCCAACATCCAAAACAGACTATAGGCTGTAGCTTATGTAGCTTAGCTATAGCACAGACCCCCTTCAATAATGCTAATTGACATGCTATGTTGCTCACTTAATATGAATTTGCCCAAATAAAGTAGGGATCTCTGATATACATTTTATGAAGACAACAGGACCGTTTTTTGAATTACCTTATTCTGAATAAAATATTAATTATGACTTTTTTGGGGTTTTTTCAGGCCCCCTGTCAGTCATGGGCCCTTAGAATCATCCTAACTTTTCCCCCCTATACAGCGCCACTGATAACCCCCATTCAATATCCACGAGATCAACCTTGTTTGATAACAATAGACTGCTGTGGAGTGGGAGCCCCCCCTCCCTCTCGCAAATATCTGTATACGTGTGGATAGTGCGATCGTTCGAGTTTGGTGTGAACGCCCCATTACTCCTTCGTTCAACAAACAAACCTCCTGAACGTGGTTTTCTTCTCCTCTTGAGTTCAGACCGGACGTGTGTTCAGGTCAGTGATATCACCGATCAGGTGCTTCAGTAACATGTTGTTTAAAAGTATTTGATGAGACGGAGACAATTGTTCTATTTCATTTATTTAAAAGTTTCTGATGACTTGTTGGATGACCTTTGGGTTCCTCTGCGTGCAGCTGGAGCAGCTTTATGGATTAAAGCTTTTGTGTTCACGACTCTCTCTTTATAATACAGCCGGGTTTTTGGCAGACGAGCCCGCTCACTGCTCGTCTTCTGGCTGACCCTCCCTCTGAATATCTGTAGGTTTCCACAGCACAGCGCTGTGTGTTTGGCTCTTGGCACCAGCTGAGCATTGTGTAGCCTCAGTCTCATTATTGCATGCGCACAGATCTCCCCCCTGTGACACCAGAAGCCCGGCTCAGCCGCCTCAGGGTTGGGGAATATATGTAGACGATGAATATTTAACAACTCTTTTTAAAAGCTGGAAACATGTTGCACAAAGAAACAGAAAATCTTCAGGTCAACAGCTTTGTTCTGACACAACAATCATAGTGTGCAACACCAGGAAAAAGCACTCCTGCAAACAAATAGTCCAGAGAGAGAGAATATCCCTGTGTGCTGAAGTTCACAGTCTGTAATTATACTTTTCCTTTCTGCAGAGGAATGGCCTGAATTCCTCTCAGAATTGTTTATCTTGTGAGTTGTCACCACAAAGTTAATTTCCCCGGGGAGTGCAGTATAAATTGCGTGCCACTGAGCAGAGGTAATAGCTGTGGTCTTGGAGATATGTTTGGCAGCAACTTCCAAGAGGCACAGAGAGAGAGAGAGAGAGAGAGAGAGAGAGAGAGAGAGAGAGAGAGAGAGAGAGAGGGAGAGAGCGGCTCTGATTCCTCTGTTCCTATCTGCCGCACGATATTTCCTGCTCATTATTTTGCAATTGGGAACAAGTGTTTTGGCTCCATCTTTCTTCATATTGCCTTGTGGTCTCTCGGCAATTTGTTGTTATTATGCTCATATTTTTAAGAGGTGGGGTAAATTTTGAGGTAATCGAAGATAATAAAAGTGTTCAGGGTGCATCTGTTGGCTGCAGACCGGAGGATGGGAGAGAGAGAGGAGGGGGGGGGGGGGGGTCTGAACCTGCTGTTAGCAGTTTGACGATACAGGTAGTTAAAAGAGCCGCACAAAGCAAACACACTCAACATGATGTGGATTATTTTTACAGTCCCTCAGGGAAAGTAGGTTAGGGAATATTTTTAACACATGCAACTGTTAGAAAGTCTAAAAAGATGTAAACAAGAGATGTAATAAGAGGGGGGAGCATGGATCTAACTTTTTCTGCAGTGATCCTCCTGAAGGGTGAACCAGGTCTGTTGAGAGGGCTGGAATACCATCCTCTGAAGGTGGTCTGGACCAGGTTATGATCCCGACAATGCTCCCTGTAGTCGGTCCAAATCCTCAGCTGAGGTCTTGTGATGGAAACAGACTGTACGTATCACATCACAGAGTCTCTGCAGTCAGTTAGTGATGGATGTGATCTGACCCCTCCTCCAGTTTTTACCTGTTAGTTTCAGGTAAAATCAAAACGTAGATTTCACCAGATCGTCCCAACCGTAACAGAACGATCACAGCGTCTGAGGACATGCCCGGTTCGTCTGTCTCAGGAACAGAGACAGTGAATCTAATGAGTTAAACGTGTTTGGATTAATGATTCTGCTGACATCGTGTGTGTCATGGTCCTACTTTCAGAGCTGTGTATTGTGGCTACATTCATATATTAATCTTGAACACAATCGTTTCTGCAGGTTTGCTCCCTTTCCTTGACTGGAGCAGCAGCCAGTGTTGTAATACTCGACTAGGGGTGGGAATCAAAAAAACGGATCCGACTTACAACCGGTTCAAATTGATCGCGATGACCCCTGGAGAAAAAAACGTTTTTCCTCTCCAAATTCAAAGTATTTTCCTCCAGGCTCCAGGGGCCACGTCCGGACTCACGCGTCCGAAAATGAGGCACCAAGAGCGGGTAAAATACCTCTGCGATGACCCCTGGAGGAAAAGCGTTTTTCCTCTCCAAATTCGAAGTCTTTTCCTCCAGACTCGAGCGGCAACGTCAGGACTCACACGGCCGAGAATGAGGTCAACCTATTGTTCAGTATGTTCAAGTTGAATATGTTCATGTTCAGTCTTGTGCAGACATAATTCTGGAAAAATGAAATGCTTCCTTTTGGTGCAGAAGACTGTGGAACTACTTTTTTTTCCTCTCAAAAATATACTCAGGAATCGTTAGGAGAATTGATAAGGAATTGGATTGATAAGTAGAATCCAAACTAAACACTCAAGTCCTGGACTTCAGTGTTTAGTTTGGATCAGCTGACAAGTGTGTTCCTCTGAATGCACTTTCACGTTGTGTTTAGCAACAGTTCCTGTTAACTGAAAAGGTGTTGTGAATTGTGAGTTTTGCTTTAGCAGATTTTCCAGTGCTTCGAGTACGGATTCAGTTTGATAGACATAAAGTTACTGCATGAATAAATGTGCAGTAACTTTAGAAGAAGAAGAACATACTGTATTAATCCCAAGGGGGAAATTAAATTTTTTCACTCGGGTTATTTTTCAGTCATGCTACACGCACAGTTTTTGGTATATGCATACAATGCACACACATGGACATACACTTAGGGAGAGATGTCAGAGTGAGGATGCTACCATCAACCAGTGCACCCTAAGCAGTTGGGGGTTCGGTGCCTTGCTCAAGGGCACCTTGGCAGTGCCCAGGCAAGTGAATCAGCACCTCTCCAGCCCCCACTCACTTGCCAAACTTCATCCTTACTGGGACCCGAACCGGTGACCAAGTCAAGTCCCTATGGACTGAGCTGCTGCCGCCCCCAGCATATATATTTCTTTCTAACGCTGGACTGTAAAGTGTTTCCCTTTCTGTTTCCACACCGAGAATATAAAACTTGTACGATCTGAGAAAGTTAAACTGATAAAAATCTCTAATGTCATCACGTGAATCGACTCTCTGAGCGCCGTGCATACGTGCGGCTTCTTGTTCCTTAATAATGCAGAATAGAAAATTGGATTTTTCTTGACTTTCAGATAATTAGAGGAAGGGGAAAGGCGACCCATATGGTGCCTTTCATAATTGATGACTCCTGATAGAAGTGGCCTTGGTGTGTTGCTGTAATGTGCTGCGTGAAATGAATCAATCAAACGCCTCTTATTTGAGTTTATCCTCCCCGATATCATATTTTTAGAATCGTCTCATTTAATGGGATCAAATGGGATTTTATAACTCGTCTGGATGTCCCGTAACCGTCTGCATTGATCCTGTAATGTGTAATCAATGAACCCCTCCACGCACGGTGATGTACGGGGGTTTCACACGCCTGCTAACAAAATAAAAGGTGTAACCTTTGAGCGTGAGCCGGACGCAGAGTCATTAATCCTGAAGGTTAACCACAGCATCTGTGTGACACGTTTCTGATTGTGTTCATATGGAGCTGTGATTAACACACACCACGTGTGTCCTACTGAGACCGACGGCTGCTTTATGCTCCAGCTGGACCATCATTCAGCGTCCGTCTGCAGCTCGGGTGGAGGAAGCCTTTGTGAACACTCGTTACTTTCAGTCTGTTACCTGAGCAGCTCGTTATTCAGCCCACGGGTCCTCTCAGCCTTCAGGTGGATAATATGGGACTCTTTACAAGTCTGACTCATGTATCATGTTTCTATAAGAAGCCGCCTTATTGTATGAACAAATAACATCATTATGAAGCCACGAGACGTCTTTATAGAATCAGAGGGATGTTTTCAGGTACTGTCGGCGGCTCACACACAGTGGAGCATGTGTTGATGGTATTTAGCTCAGTTTGACTCATTTCCTCTCCTTTGACTGTAAAACCGTGAACACTGGTTTCAAGGCCTTCTTTTACATTTTAACTTTATATTGACTCCATCAAACCGTACACTACTTGAATGAATGGCGAATACACAAGTCTTTTCAATTAAAGCCTTTTGTTACCCTCAGTGTTAATCAATCAAGCTTTATTTATAGAGCACCTTTCATGCAAATCAAATGCAACCCAAAGAGCTTTACAGCGACTGAAAACAATAAAACTGAGTAAATAAATAAAAATAAATAAACAGTTATTTTAATTTGTTTTACAGGTAGGTGTTGTTCCTTCATGGCCCTCGGCCTGCCGCACCTCCAACGGTGCCTGTTTTGGTTAGCAGCAGGGTCATCAGCTGGGGACCACCGCTCATTGATGTTTCGCCGCTTAGCCCAGAACATCTCCTGTTGGCGGGGCAGTGAACAGGGATGTCTCCCTGACACTCCCTGCAGCTAACCTTCTTCAGGAGCTGCTTGCTCCCCATATTTTGTTCCTTCTTCTCAGCCATAGCCAGAAGCTTGCCTTTCCGGCCTCCTCTGAGAACTCCCTGGTTGCCTTGTGCAGCCTAGCTCCCCGACACCCCAAGTCTTTGAGTAGCGGTGTTGTTGAAGCTCCCACAAAGCCTCTAGCCCCCACCTCCACTGGGTAGAGCTTTACGCTCCATCCTCCTTCCCTGCACTCTGCCACCAAATCAGCATACTTTGCCCTCTTTCTCTCGTGGGCAGCCTCCAACCCCTCCTCCCATGGCACTGTGAGCTCCACAAGGAGGGCAGATTTACCTGCCGAGGACCATAGGACCAGGTCTGGCCAAAGGGAGGTAGTCACGGAAAACTAGAATGAATTTTGAATATAGCATTTCCTCAATACTCCGTCTAACCCCTCCCCCCTCCCCTCGCAGCCGCTCAGAGCTCCTCCAAAACGACGCCCCCGCTCACATGCACAAGCGCTGCTGATTCACGACCATATGATCGTGACTGAAACCGGTCCTCAGCACATCGTTTGTGTTTTGCACTACGTCAACTCATGTCTCACTCAGCGGTAAACAGCGGTGAAAGTTAAAAATACAAACAAACATGGCTGCTATTAGTACTCACAACTCACAGCGAGCAGGAGAGAGGAGAGACAGGCAGGAGAAGTTCTTCATTCATTCAAACATTGATTGTTGCTTTGTTGGTTGGCATGGTCACAGCTGACAGTGACCGGTTAGTCCGGATGGACGCTACAGTACATAAACATTTTCTGTAGGACTTACTGAATGTCATTAATTCTTCTGCTTGTCAGAGCCCCCGTGGTGAGAGCTTTTTAGACTCTGATCCGGACTACAGTCCTGAGCAAAGCACCTCATCAGGTCAGAGGGGACAGGCCCGAGGACGAAAGAGGGGGACAGTAAATAGAGTCAGAGGAAGCAGAGGCAGGAGACGGGGACTCAGAGGAGTGCACGTCAGGGAAATGTACGTGCAGGAGGCGGGCAGAATGGCAGGACGGGATTTGATTGGTTTAAAATTTTGGGACCCAAAAACAGTGATTGGTTGGTGTTTTCCCAGGTTTACTCCGGCTGTAGATAGCAGCTTTTTTTCACTCTTTTAAGAACACATTATGCATTGATTACCATCAGGACATAAAGATCATTCAAACCAGTATAACAAAAAGTGTATCTAAATCTGACTACCAACCCCAGCTTTAATAAAATAACACAACAACATTTAAATCAATATAACAGTAAAAAGTAAGTAATAAAATTGTTAAACCCTACATAAAAGCCAGACTTTTTCATCTTCACAAATATCTTCAACACATCGCTGGAGCTGTGTGAAGTGCCCTCATGCTTCAAAAGCTCCACCATCATCCCAGTCCCAAAGAAACCCACCATCACAGGACTCAATGACTACAGGCCCGTCGCCCAGACGTCTGTGGTCATGAAGTCCTTCGAGAGACTAGTGTTGAGCCACCTGAAGGACATCACAGGCCCCCTGCTGGACCCCCTGCAGTTTGCCTACCGGGCAAACAGGTCGGTGGAGGATGCAGTCAACATGGGTCTGAACTACATCCTGCATCACCTGGACTCCCCCAGGACCTACGCTAGGATCCTGTTTGTGGACTTCAGCTCTGAGTTCAACACCATCATACCAGACATCCTGCACCAGAAACTCACCCAGCTCACAGTGCCGGCCTCCATCTGTCAGTGGATCACCAACTTCCTGACGGACAGGAGACAGCAGGTGAGGCTGGGGAGCATCAAATCCAGCACCCGGACCATCAGCACTGGTGCATTTGTATTTATAGCTAAGGTTATTGTTATTATATTTTTATTTTATTTTTTATTGTAGGTCTTATTCTTATTCCTATTCTTATGCCTTGTACAAAGAGAGCACAGTTTACTAAAGTAAAATTCCTTGTGTGTTCAAGCATACTTGGCGAATAAAGCTGATTCTGATTCTGACTGAATAAATATGTTTTTAGTTTACACGTCATCAGGAGCATGCGTCCCTTGAGTCCAGCATAAAGGCCGGTCTGATCATATTGAACCTTGTTTGTGTTGCGTATGTTACACCATCCAGACTGCAAAGTGATTGTGGTGTAGAAAAATATTCACTTTATTATTCCACAGCAGGATCGGCAGAGAATACAACATGTCCAGGAATACCCGGCGCACGCTTCAACAACACAGTCCACATAAGCAAAGGCTCCTACTACTTTCTGGAACTGCTGCCACCTACTGGACAGTGCAGTAGGACATAACTGGTCACTAATCCTATAATACAGAACATTGCTTATCACTACAGTAAGTCCAGATTACTGAATATTAATACACCAAAGCATCTTTTTACAGCTGCTACACGTGTACACACGTAGGATGGAGAAGCTCTGAATTACTGACGACCAGCAGCAGATGGTTTCTGCTTTTCTTTCTCTTTAATAGAAAGTGGTTCAGAACAAACAGTGGCTCAGCAGCACGTCCAATGTGCTCGTCTCCCTGAAGGTCACACAGATGATTTTTATAAGCTATTAAGATTTTATGGTTGATAAAAGTCTTCCTGGGAGATTATGGAGGATTCCAGCAGAGACCTTTTAGAGCCAGCTGATTGCTATCTGGGCCTCTGAGCACACAGACGCTCCATCACGCCCGAGCGGGGATCAAATAAAAGTTTCCACTTCATTTTAACTTCTGCACCGAGCTGGAGTTCGGCCAGAGACCAGGGGGGCATTATGGGATGTTCAGGAGCATTAAAACGCTGAGTCCTACTGTGAGGAACAACATCAACAAATCACTGAGGGGGAATCAGACCGTGAGATGAACTCTGAACGACCTCAGTAGCCAATCACATTTCACTAACACACTCACACCTGATAGAGTGATGGACTCTCTGCAGGTCCTCAGTGCTGATGAACACCGGTTCTCTCAATCCTCTCAGTCTCTGATATGAGCTGAGCCTCAGAGCTGACTAAGCTGATTCACACATCATGTTTTAGATCTGACAGTTTATCTGTGCTTAGTTTAACATGATTCATATAACACTGAGGCAGACAGCTGTTACACTGAGAGACATCAGAGGAGTAATCCTGTGTGTGTTTCCCTGATCAGCTGATCAGCTGTTGGTCCTGTTGTTCGGTTGAATTATTGTGACCTACAGAAATATGATGTGAAGTAAATCAGCTCTGAAGACTATTTTAATATGCTGTCGTAATGCTAAGATTCAACATGAGGTAAAAATGGGGAATATGCTGCTGTGCCTCGTGGGTACAGTAAATGTACACATCTGTTAAGTAAGAGGGAACCACGGCTGTTTCTGCGGTCCAGAGGAATTATGTCAGCTGATGTATTTCCAGGAGCACAACAGAAGGATTCAGTGATCCGTCTCATCACTGAATCTGAAAGGTTTCCATTCTAGTCAATGTGTTAACTTCCACTGGATCTGCTCCGTTGCTATCCGGCTGTGTCTATGATCAGGCAGGTCGGAGCCCTCCGGATCAGATACACAAGACTTCTGTTTGTTTCTGGATGCTGGAGCACGACGCATCAATCTCAACAGAGCAGATGGAGCGGGACAGGAAGTCAGGTTTCACCAAAACAAAATGAAAACATCCGGTTAATTTTCAGAATAAAACACTCTGTGTTATCACCAGATCGTATTTCACTTCACTACAACAACAAACTGTCATGATGAGCGGAGCCAGGCCTGGAGTCAACAGGTCAGAGGTTTTCAGAGGATCAGAAAGACAACATGGATGAGGAGAGGAGGAGGAGAATCATTGATTCAGTGATTACGTCACGTCACCAGGTCCACCTACTTACACCTCCGCAATATTAACCGTATCCGTCCTTCACTCCCTCCCCACTCCACTGCCATTCTTCTTCACAGCCTTGTCACCTCCCGTTTGGACTATTGCAACTCCCTTCTGTTTGGCCTACCCCACAAAACCCTCCATAAACTACAACTGGTTCAAAATTCAGCCGCCCGTATCATCACACGCACCGCCTCCATCCACCACATCACAACCCATCCTGCAACAGCTCCACTGGCTCCCCATCACAGACCGGATCAACTATAAAATACTTCTCCTCACCTTCAAATCCATACACAACCTCGCCCCTCCATATCTCTCTGACCTCCTCCATACTGCCACACCCGTCCGCACCCTCAGATCCTCCTCCTCCATCCACCTCACTGTCCCCCCCTGCTCGCCTTGTTACCATGGGGAGCAGAGCCTTCAGCCGCTCTGCTCCCCAGCTCTTGAACTCTCTCCCACCTGACTCCCACATTTTCACTCCAAACTCAAAACTCATCAGTTTAGACTGGCTTACTCCATCTGACGGTGGAGTTCACTCTGTTTGTTTTAATGTTGTAAGGTGACCTTGAGTGTCAAGAAAGGCGGCTATAAATAAAATGCATTATTATTATTACCGCGGGAAAACCTCGGTCACATGACTCCAGCTGTCCTGAGGTCCTGCTCCGTGTTGCGTTTTGAAAACATAACCTGTGGGTGTTGATGGACTAGAGAGCCGGACCGCAGTGGAGCGGAGACAAACCGGACACGGATCTGGTGGAAGTCCCGTGTAACACACCTGCCTGCAGGCGTACCTAGCTGCTAAAGGGAATGAAAGCAGACACTCTGATTGGTTTGATTCATGTCCTGCCCAAAACTCACCTTTGAATAATCAAGAGACTTGATCCGAACGTTGTGCCTCACCCAGCGCTTCGTTGTTGTGTGTAAAGGACTAAACGTGGTCTGACACGCTTCGCACTGAGAGCTTTAGAGGGAGATTTAGATTTTTAAACAAACCCTACAAGGTTAAATAAAACTGTTGGTGTGGAGAAATAAAGAAGTGAGTTTAAAGGCCTTTAGATCCCTCTCTTCCTCCTCAGAGTGTTTAAGTAAGTGAGATGTAGAGATCCATCTTGTGCTCCAGTGCTGAGATTCAGCCCGTCTTAGATTTATGATAAGTAAATCGGCATATGCGGTGCCGTTTGATTCTGAAGGGAAAATGCATATGCATGTTTCTGCCGTGTGTAAACAGAGTCTGACGTATCAGGAGTATTTACATCCACCTCACTCTGCAATATTCCCCCTTTCATTTCTCCAAATGTTAAAAACACATCCCTTTAAGTCTGCTGTGTCTTCACTCTGAGTACAGGATGTTTGAGACGGAGCGGCGCCAGAAAAACAACCCACAGCTGAAGAGTTTGTTCAAAGGAGATAACGTCGACTTTCAGACTCTGGCGGTTAAATATTCCTCCGTCAGCTCTGAAAAAATGAAGCGTTTCATGTGTTCGAGCGACGTCTGCTCGTGTACGGCAGCCTGACATTTCCTCCACTTTGTAGTATCGTTCATTTACAGTAACAGGAGCATTGTTCATGATTTCACTTCTTGCCAGGCGTTGCATCATTGTGAGCAAAATCTAATTTACACATGAAGAAAGCATCAGTAGTGATTACGCTCACATCACTCAGAGAGAAGATTCAGACTCATTAATCACTCCAGAGGCCCAGGACAGTCTGCTGATTCTGGACTGAATGCAACACAGATCTCACACACTCTCCACCTGCACTGATGCTCTCAGGTGCATGTGTGTGTGTGTGTGTGTGTGTGTGTGTGTGTGTGTGTGTGTGTGTGGGTGGAGGGGGACATGAAGACATCCATCCTGACACACTGATATTGTTTTTCCAGCGGGCTCCTCTGGTGTAAGGTGACTCCAAGGTTCCTCTGTGGCTTTTTATTCCCCACACCGCCCGTGTAATCAGGCCGCCACTTCAGATTAGCAAACACACCGATCACAGAGCCCGGGGGTCAGGAGGATGCGGCCCTGCAGGGGCCCATCGTCCAATCAGGATGCTTCCTGTGGGCCTGGGAGGACATGTGGGCGCTCGCACAGACAGGAGAGCTAAATCTAACAATTAGATTTCAGACGCTTCACAATTAAGTTTCAAAGTTTGTGCTAAATGTGAGAATGCAGCTGCTGCTCCGGATGCCCGGCTCTGTGTGTTCTCAGTGTGAGCGAGCGGTGATGGATCGCTCCGAGTCTGAGTCACGGTGGGAGGGGTGAGAGGTTCTGATTGCATCTGGATAGAGGAGTGAATCCACAACTCGACAGCTTCATGAAGGGAATAATGTCTCTGAAAAATCTGACCATAAACAGTCACCTTCAGTTTATCAACATCACACCAGGCAGGTGATGTGTTAGTCCTGAGTGCTTCACACCGATGTGAATAACACTGAAGATCTCTCTACAGTCGATCAGTCAACAGGTCAACATGCTGATCCTGAAGTTGATGATGAAGCAGAGACATGTGCGAGTGTGAGAGCGACTCTGACCAGAACCTAACTGTGATGGTTAGACGGCTCGGTCAGAGCGTCTCTGCAGGGTCAGGACCTTCAGTATCAGAGGAAGGAGAACAGGTGAGTCTGACATTTTCACACTCTCTGTAAGAAGTGCAGCTCTCTCTGCTCACATTTCCATCAGCTCTGTCTCAGAGTCAACATCTGATCAGTCTGCAGGATGAGAAGGAAACAATGTCAAAGTCTTCCTGGTGGGATTGAGTTTGGATTGAACGTTTCTGCTGTGATGGAGAATTCAAACACCTTGTTGGACAGGTACTCACACATTTCATTCTCCTGTCAGAGAACACAACCATCGCAGACGCTGGCTGGAGTCTGTGTGATTCTCTTCTTCAGACATATCTGCTCCGAAGAAGAAGAAGAAGGAGAAGGAGAAGGAGAAATTCAATTTTTTCACTCTTGTTATTTTTCGGTCCTGATACACACACAATTTTTTGTATATACATACAATGCACACACACATGCAGTGGACATGCACTTAGGGAGAGATGTTAGAGTGAGGATGCTGCCATCAACCAGCACACCCCAGGTAGTTGGGAGTTCGGTGCCTTGCTCAAGGGCACCTCGGCAGTGCCCAGGCAAGTGAACCAGCACTTCTCCAGCCACCAGTCCACTTGCCAAACTTCGTCCATACTGAGACTCAAACCGGCGACCCTTCAGTTCCCAAGTGATATCCCTATGGACTGAGCTACTGCCGACCCTAAAACAACACCATCACCCAACAACACGTTGTGTTTGCAGCTTCCTGTGGCGCCCCCAAGAGGTCGAACAAGTCCAAAAGCAGCTTTAAAGTTGTCCTCAGAATAATGTACTCGGCGCTATGTTCCTCCACTGAGACGTCCAAGCTTCACTCGGCTGAATCGTGTCCGTCAGTTCATTTCTTTACGTTCATCAGCTGCTCTGTGCTTCTCTCACTTTCAGCTCAAGACGAAAACAGTTGAGGTTTGCAAATCTGCCTCCAGGTCACCGGTTATAAGAGCAGAGTTTGAAGTGAAGAAGGAAACATCTTGTGTTCAAACGAGGACGATTAACTGATGCATACATTCTGTGTTTTCTTAGTTTGATTTAATTAATTTTACTTTTTTATTTAAAGTTTGATGGAGTCAGAAACATGTCTGCAGGGCCCTGTGATGACTGGAGTGTAAAGAGTTTCTGCTTCTGGGGAATTATGAGCCTTTCTTTCATAAACACTTACAGCAGACTCATAACGACTTTATTCAGAGCCTGAAGAGCTAAAAGGGAGCGTTATTACAGTGTTTGCGCCCTTATATGATCATGTGTTCATAAAGCGCAGACAGTGTGGTCCCGTGTCATATAACAGTGAAGAGGTGTTCCCCTCACAGGCTTGTATCTCTGCTGTAATAAGGGAGCCATCCTCGGCGCGGTGTAATTTACGGCCTGACTGCTCTCAGGGGATCACAGGACCGTTAACGTTTTATTACCAGACCTTTGAGGCCACAATGATGAATTCTGTTTCATCAGCTTTAACACGTTTGCTCCCTGATATCTTTTAAAAGGCTCTGCTCGATGGAGAGTATATGAGGTGCGTCCGCATATAAAATGTCACTATTAAAAATCCCCATAAAGAGAGCAGAGTTTCCCAGGATCCCTTGCAGCTGACATCTCCTCCTCTCTTCCTCTCTGGAGCTGGCAGACCTTTATTTCTTTTTTTGCACTGCATGCCTGAGCGAGGTAAGAAATGAGAGGCAATAGAGTCCCGCTCCGGGATGAGAGAGCGGGAAGTGGAGCAGAGAGCGATGCGGCGCTATACGAGGCCAGCTGATTGGCTGATGGGATGTGCAAAGGCTCCTGGGAAGAGATGAGGAGAGTTAAGGTAACTCTTCGCTGCCCGCCGCTGGCTCTGAAGGCCTGCTGTTGAGACAGGCGTGATCGTAGACATTCAGATCCCCGGAGAGAGCAGAGGACTCTGCAGGTTACACTTCCTCTCACATGTCTCATTAACTCTGCTCAGAGTTCTGCTGTTTACAGATTTAATACTTTTTATTTTTAGTGTTTAAAGAAATGTATTATGAATGTTTACCTACATAGATAAATATACGGAAAATGGACGTTTCCCATTAATGGAGCGCCGCCTGCAAGCTAGTTCAGGCAGACAACTCGAGCTGCGCTCAGTCATGCTGACACGTCATCATCCTCCCTATCAGCTGATCTCAACATCCTCATTTGGCGGTCTATTTAAGCTGCATGTCTCCCCGTCTCTGTCTCTGCCTCTGCTTTGCAAGTGCTCCTGCTGTCCTGCTCAGTGCTGTGTGCAAACTTTGTACCCACCTCCTCCCCGGCATCCACCTGCGGGCTCCGAGGGGGTTAGTCCTATCTCATTGCTCCTAAATGTATGCATTTAAATAATGTATAAATAATGAGGTTCGGAGCCCATACGCCAAACACAATACTGTATGCTGCAATAAACTTTATCTTAAGTGAACGTGAGTTGTCGTATTGAACTGTTAAACATTCAGAAATGGGCAATCAAATTTTGGACACATCTAAATTTAAGCCCAAAAGACTCACTTCAATATAAAGCACTAAAAACCCAAGAGCTGAACCCTGAAAAGTGTCCCCTTTGTCCCCTGACCAAATACAGGCTGAGTGACCACCAGCTAGCTGTCAGGGAGACACAGGCAGACATGGCTGCCCAGAGAGGAGCGTCTATGTGCTCACTGCTCTACAGGGGTCATAGAGACAGAGATGCACTTCCTCCTCCACTGCAGCAAGTTCTCTTTACTAAGAGATTCCCATTACAGGGAAATTACTAAAATGGTACCAAACTTCCCAACATTAACCCCAGAAGAGAAACTGTCAGTTCTCCTGGGGGAAGGGTCAGCAGCTCCTCTGGCTGCTAAATATGTGTCTGCCTGTCACAGCCTGAGGGACGCACCATCCCATGGTGTTTGATTTTGGGTGGAGGTTTTGTGAGCATACCGCATCGGGTGAGGACATTGAGATATGCTGTATGGGAATATGTAATATATATAATATATGGTTGATATGTATGTGATGATTTAATATGTAATGAATATGGTGAGTGTAGTGTGTTGTGAATATATATAATGTTTTGTATGAATTTAGGTGCTTTGGCAATAACATGTCTTTGTTCATGCCAATAAAGCAAATTTGAATTTAATTTAATTAAATATTAAAATCATGCAAATTAAAAACGTGTCACCGCTTTTCTTCTTTTCTTTGTTGGCACATGACCTCTGAGGTGATAACAGGTTCATGAAGGCATCAGAAGCAGCAGGTTAATTTACACAGTGTGCACGTGCACAGGAAACATGCACGAAGGCTAACTCTCTGCAGAACAGCTCATTGAAATATCAACGCAGGACTTCCACTGGTTGCATGTTTGGCCTCTCTCCGACTCTGTGTGCTCTCGACAGTCAACACCCACATGATGCGTTTCCAGAGCGCAGCACAAAGTCACAAGATCAAGGTTTTCCTTCAGTAATGTCAGGACCAATGGTTTTTGAAAACCTCTGACCTGTTGACTCCAGGCCTGGCTCTGCTCATAATGACGGTTTGTTGATGCGGCTTGCAATAGCATGATGCAAAAACAGAACTCTGCATGTCTGCTGTGGAGGACTCCGGATTGCTGGAGCTTAGACGGAGCAGAAACACAACGGCAGTCCCACACAGACCCACCTGTACGTCCGCTTGGTAACAACTGCATGTCCTGTCACTGCTGCAGTCAGAACATGAAGAAACTCTTATTCTGCGTGTGTTTCATGTTGTTCTGGATCGGCCTGTCAGTGCTTGCAGGTGGCAGTGAGTACAGTTTAACCACCTCAGGGGTCACCGGTCTCTGACATCGTTATTTTGAGGGTCTGGGGTTATAATGTTAGGGAACCCCTGCCCAAGAGTATTCATTTAAAAACCTTACAGAGCAGCCGAACACATGAATAAGTTAAAGGACCAAGACGGCTCCACAGAGGACATCCTGATTTTACAGAGGGCGGTCTCACTGCATGTTTCCAGACATGAGGACACAGGAGACGTGAATGTTGCATCAGAGACGGTGAAGACTTCCAGTCTGTGTTTGAATGAACGTTAAGATCTTTTTAAATCATCTGCACATTTACCAAAGAGAAGACGAGAGAGCGTCTGGTCTGAAGACGCTGTGAGGCGAACATCCGTCAGTCTGCAGCCGTGCAAGGAGAACTTGTTGGTAGTTGTTGCTGTGAGGTGAACCTTCCTCACACCTCCTGAATGTGTGTGTGTCGAGTACAGAAATAAGCAAGAATTCAGCTCATCAGTCATCACGCTGTTGTCCCATGTTCCATCGATCCCAGCTGTCCGGGACGAAGGCACATCACAAGGTGAGAACATCGGACACCTCGCACCAGAACTGATGAGCAGACAGAACATCCTCGCTATCTGCCCAGTCCTGTGTTGATTCCAGCTCCATTTGGCAGAGTGTCCCTCAGCTCAGCTCAGCATCTGTCTCAATCAATGAGGCCAATAACCACAGGCTCCAGACAGCTTGTCTGTCTGCCACTGTGTCGTCTCTGACATTCACTCCTCTGCCTCGCCGTCTGAAGTTACCGACCACTGAAAGCTCGCACTCAGCAGCCGGTCAGCCAGCAGGAGTCATTACTGAGGGCCGATAGCATCTCTGATCGTAGCTGCTGCATGTTGTAAACACATTTTCTCACGTCTCACGGGGATGGAGGACAAAAACAGGTGTGTGTGTGTGTGTGGTGCGTGTGTGTCACGTTCAGTTATCTCACTTAAAGCAGACTGATGAAGCCGCTGTGTGGAGCGAAGGAAAAAGAAGGATCAAGATAGAAGCAATCTTAAGAGCTGAGAAAGTCACGCTCAGTCAGAGGTCCCAAAACCTGCAGTTCCTCCAGTGTCCACTAGAGTGTGTCTCCTGCAGTTCCTCCAGTCCACTAGAGTATGTCTCCTCCAGTTCCTCCAGTGTCCACTAGAGTGTGTCCCCTGCAGTTCCTCCAGAGTTCACCAGAGTGTCTCATGCAGTTCCTCCAGTGTCCACTAGAGTGTGTCTCTTGCAGTTCTTCCAGTGTCCACTACAGTGTCTACTCCAGTGTCCACTAGAGTGTGTCTCTTGCAGTTCCTCCAGTGTCCACTACAGTGTGTCTCCTCCAGTGTCCACTAGAGTGTGTCTCTTGCAGTTCCTCCAGTGTCCACTACAGTGTGTCTCCTGCAGTTCCTCCAGTGTCCACTACAGTGTGTCTCCTGCAGTTCCTCCAGTGTCCACTACAGTGTGTCTCCTCCAGTGTCCACTACAGTGTCTCCTGCAGTTCCTCCAGTGTCCACTACAGTGTGTCTCTTGCAGTTCCTCCAGTGTCCACTACAGTGTGTCTCTTGCAGTTCCTCCAGTGTCCACTACAGTGTGTCTCCTGCAGTTCCTCCAGAGTCCACTACAGTGTGTCTCCTGCAGTTCCTCCAGAGTCCACTAGAGTATGTCTCCTGCAGTTCCTCCAGAGTCCACCAGAGTGTCTCCTGCAGTTCCTCCAGTGTCCACTAGAGTGTGTCTCCTGCAGTTCCTCCAGCGTTCACTAGAGTGTGTCTTCTGCAGTTCCTCCAGAGTTCACCAGAGTGTGTCTCCTGCAGTTAGTGTTTTTTAATCTTCAACAGTTCATACACTAAACAGCTGATGATGATGTCACTTCCAAACTGTTGTTACATTAACAGCAGTAAGGAATGGGAGTGTGTGTGTGCAGAGTGTGTGTGTGTGCAGAGTGTGTGTCAGCCCGAGCTGCAGCAAGCCTTTCTTTGACTTTAGAGTGTGGGTCAAATGTTCTCTGACCTGAACAGTGATGTCGCCATGTTGGTCTCTGTGTGTGTCTGTGTGTGTGTGTGTGTGGTGATAATTGCAGTGGGACAGCAGCGGGCAGAGAACACACGTATCGATCAGGATGTTAGGTGAGAGTGTTTCCTTTCTTGCAGCGGGCAGCGGCTCAGAGTGCAGCCCGGCCTTGTTTTGCACTCAGCTAATTGCCTGAGTGAGAAGCCGAGCGCTCTCCAGCTTTACAGAGCGCGCTTTATCGATGTTTGCTCACAGTGTTTGGATAGAGGAGGTGTATATAAAGCTTTTCTTTGCAAACTAATACCAAGAAAAACACACTTTCTGTGTTGTTTTTCAGCAGGGGGATCAGACGAGTGCGAGAGAATTGGGAGAAAAACAACGAAACAATGAAACCTTACATTTATTCACGCAGTAGAAAAGGCTCAGATCTGTGTGTAGCATTCATTAGCAGTTTGAGTTTTTACTAAGATGTTTCAAACTGAAGCCTCTCTCTGTTTAATGACACATTTACCTAAAGCAGTGTCACCCTCTGGACACCTGAATGAGGACTCACGTCCTCATTCAGGTGTCCAGAGGGTGACACTGCTTGACACCAGAATGACGACATGAGATGTTGAAATATGCGATACCTTTTTTTAAGTGGAAGCAATATTTTTTAAGAACTCTACATTATTAAAATAAATTAACTGCATATCCATCCATCCATTATCTTGATCGCTTATCCCGTTCGGGGTCACAGGGTCTTGGAGCCAATCCCAGCTGACCTCAGGCGGAAGGCAGGGTGCACATTGAACAGGTCGCCAACCCATCATAGGGCAAACAACAAAAACCATCACTCCTGCCATCATCTCCACTCTCACAAACTGCCTCACTGACCTCAAACATTGGATGAGCAAAAATTTCCTAAAACTCAACTGCAATAAATCTGAAATCATTCTAATCGGCCCCAAATCCCTCCCCCCCTCCACCCAGAACTTCTCACTTTGCACCGACAACCACACAGTCACACCCTCCCCAGTAGTCCGTAACCTCGGCATCATCCTCGACCCCACCCTCTCCTTCAAACCTCACATCAGAAACATCACCAAAGTATCCTTTTTTCATCTCCGCAACATCGCACGCTCAGATCCTCTCTCACCCTCATCCACGCCTTCATAACCTCCAGACTGGACTATTGCAACAGCATTCTCTACGGCCTCCCCTCCACCAACCTCGAAAAACTTCAATATGTCTAAAATTCAGCTGCCCAATGACTCACCCACTCCAGCTCCAGAGCCCACATCACACCCATCCTTCAGCACCTCCACTGGCTCCCCATTCAGCACCGAATCCACTTCAAGATCCTCCTCATCACCTACAAAAGCCCTCAATAACCTTGCCCCCTCTTACCTGACCGACCTCCTCAAACGCCACTCCCCATCTCGCCGCCTCAGATCATCAGATGCCAACCTCCTGTCCCCTATAAGTCCAAGCACCCCACCTTGGGGGACAGAGCCTTTGCCATCGCTGCCCCCGACTCTCTGGAACTCTCTCCCTCAACACATCCGTAACTCTGACTCTCTCCTCTCTTTCAAAAACCACCTCAAGACCTACCTGTTCCAAAAAGCATACAACACATGACCTCTCCCCCCGCCTCACCTCTGTCCCTGTTTTGTTTGTTTTTATTTATGTGTTTTATTTTCTTTCTTTAGTTTTCACCTTATGTAAAGCGACTTTGAGTACTAAGAAAAGCGCTACATAAATTCTATGAATTATTTTTATTATTATTAAACATGGAAACCAGAAATCATTCACGCACACACTCACACTTACGGGCAATTTAGTGTAACCAATGAACCTGATGAGGATGTTTCTGGACTGTGGGAGGAAGCCGGAGTACCAGAGAGATTAAATGCATATAGGAATCATATTTAAGTTGAAGTTAAAGATCTATGGAACTACTTTATGTTGACTTATTTGAATGAAACAGGATTTTATATATTTTTTTAAAGCACACAGGAGAATAGTTCATGAGTCGGACTGAGAGCCACCGGGTACTAGGACTGGGTACCACCAGGACCTCTAGGTGGAGAACACAATTAACACAAAAACAAAAATCTAAACTCCCCAAAATAATCAGCTGGGTCCAAACTGGGTTTGCTCATTCTGTCACGACGAATCAGGAGAGTTGTTTGTTGTGTCTTTTATATTCTTACCTTTAGGATTATTTATCATCAGTGAGGGGCGCCCACTCTGCCTACTCTCTGAGTTTGGTGGGGAATCATCCAGAGCAGAGTCAGGTGTGTGTGTGTGTGTGTGTGTGTGTGTGTGTGTGTGTGTGTGTGTGTGTGTGTGTGTGTGTGTGTGTGTGTGTGTGTGTGTGTGTGTGTGTGTGTGTGTGTGTGATTGGTCCTGATTGAGACCAGGTGTGAGGAGTTTATATATACCTGTGATTGCAGCGCTCTGTGCTGACTCTCAAGTTCCCTCTGTGTGCATGAACACTGTCTGAATACACTGCAGCAGATCTGTTTCTGCAGGTTTGAAAGAAGCTTCTAGTTTCTGTAGTTCAGTAGTTTGTATTTGTTGGGCCTATTTCTCACCCCTTTATTCATTTGGGATAACAACTGTGTCCCTCCCCTGAAGCCAGAGTTCTGATCTACTCCCATGATAAATGTCACAGTCTGCTCACCTCCTCCCCTCTGTCAGTAATGTTCTACTCTCCTTGCGTCTGCTCCACTCTGCTGGCCAGCCACGCCCCCTCATCAGGCAACGCAGTTCACCTGCACACTCACCTGCTCCTCATCTGCAATCAAGCTGGTTTATAAGCAGCAGCCACTCTCCACTCTTTGACAGATTGTTCTTTGACCTCATGCAAAACTTTCCAGTGTTCTTCTCCGGACTGATCTCCCGTTGCCGACCCTGCCTGCCCGTGACCATCCCTCCTCGCCGCTTCCCAGGAAAACACCTACGCCTTCTGTCCCTGACTACGAGTTCTGCCTTCGCCCTTCCGGGGTTCTGCCTGTCCGTCCTTGTGGCCGTTTGGCGTCCTGTCCTCCTGCGGAGTACGAGTGAGTCTGTTCTTCAACTCCCTCCGGGATCTGTCTGTCACCGGTGCTCAATTCGTCAGGCTGTCATCGAGCCCCGAGAGACTCGATTCCCTACCTGTGTTCGAGGTAGAGAGACTATTCACCTGTTGCCCGTGTCATTACCAACTGATCTCTTGGCTTCCGATACTGCTTGTGGGTCCTAACTCAACCCGTTGCAATAAATAACATTAACCCTGGCTTCAATCAAAGTGTCTCTTACTTTGAATCTTTGTATGCATGTGGAAAAGTTTCTCATGTTTAAAAGTCTGCTCGTGAATGATTCCTTTATGATGGAGACTTACAAACACCCCCCCACATGTCCGGCTAAGTTTTATTAAACCAGGAAAAAGCTTGCTGTGATAAAGTTAACAAAGCTTCTGAGCAGCCACACAAATTAACTTAATCACAATGCTTTAATTAATCAATTAAAAGACATAAAATATGAATTAAACAAGGTCACTTGAAAGCCTTTAGTGAGAGCAGGTCAAGCTTCAGTCCCTTCATGCTTAATTATGAAGTAAGAGAAAATGTAAAGTGAACAGGCGGTTATGCAAATTATAATCCAGATAATAGTGGAATGGTGAGGAGTGCAAAGGATGCTGTGTGATAGAAAGTATATAAAACATGTGTTTAGTGATAAACATGAGGATGAAGCTTCAGAGCAGCTTCATTAGTTGAAATGAACCTGATTCAGTCACAATGACGGATTTGCTCTGATGTGTGTGTTTCACACTGTTACAGGGTTTCGACGAATCAGAATGAAGTATCGAACATAGCAGGGAAATAATATCACACGTCTCTCAGAGGACTCTTAACCCAGACCTGAGTCACAGGTGAGTCTGTCAGATTATCTGTTCATCTCCAGCGTCCAGTCTGATCCCGGTTTGACCAAGGCCTTACTCCACCCCTCCACATCCTCAAGAGTCACAGCTTTCCAGGGTGTGGGAGCAGGGGGGGAGGGCCTCCGCCAGCCAGAAGCCAGCGTGGAGGCATTTATCTGTGCTCACTTCCTCTCAGCACCCTACAGACCTCCGTCCTGTCCGCCTGATGGATCTCAGCGACTCTGAGAGCTGGCATCTGCTCTATATCTGGATCTGCTCCCCGCCCACACTGTGAGCTGACACCCTCTCTCACTTAGGGTCATGTTTAACCACAGACCTGTTTCCAAGTCTAACACGGTGGCTCCCGTCAGTCCGGCCTCACCTGAAGAAATAATGATTTGATCTTACAGGTAAAATCTTTAATGTGTTCTATCTGTTTATTTTTCTGTTTGCCGAACATTTTAATACTGCAATGGATCAGCCCATGCATAATCTCCCTTTACATGTTCCTGTGCACAGTAACTGTCCACAGGAACAGGAACAGGAGTGTGTTTTCAATACACGTGTCCTCCGTCTAGTTTCTACCCTGTATGACGCTTCCCTGAAGACGTCATTGTCTGGATGGCAGCATATGTTGCTCCTAAACCTGTATATATAGTTCAGCATTAATGGAGCCTTCACAGATGTGGAAGCTTACCCATGCCATGGACTCTTATGATCCCCATACCATCAGGGACGCTGGCTTTGAACTGTGAGCTGATAACAAGCCGGGTGGTCCCTCTCCTCTTTAGAGCGGAGGACACAGCGTCCATGATTTCCAAAAAGAATGTTTTGATCCACCAGACCACGGGACAGTTTTCCCCTCAGTCCATCTTAAACGGGCTCAGGTCCAGAGAAGTCTCCGTGTTTAATAAATGTCTTTGCAAGAGCTCAAAGGTCATGGTCACTATCACCTGTCATCCATCCCTTCCCTGAGATCCAGGAGTTGGGGTTTCGGTGGTATGAGCTGGATCCGTTTCTTGGCAGCAGCTGACTGTGACCAGGTACAAACAGCTGAATCTCATTATTTCCAGTCTTTATGTTCGCCTGGCTCACATCTTCATCCAGCTCAGAGCTCAGCACGCAGACAGGAGAATAATATTGTCAAGGACACTCTTCTTTCTCTCAGATTTTACCCTTTAAGTTGGATTTTCTCTCTTCGCTCTGTCCTCCGACTGTCCGGCTGCCAAAACCCAGCGAGAGTGAAGAGCTGATAAGACCGTTAGCTGCGCTCATGTTAGTCACCTCCAGCCTGCTGACGGCAATTAAGCTTAACAAGCAGCAGTGAGTGGTGCTTCAAGTGCTTTGCTGAGATTTTGCCCCGGGTTTCACCTCCCAGGCAACATAAAAGCTTCAGTCTCTCATTAAAGGCCGAGTGTCAGAGGAAGACTGGAGGAGCTCCTCACGGCCCTGATTCAGGGTTTCAACTTGTTAATATTCTCCTACAGAAACACTTCAAGTGAACATCAAAGATATGAAAACGATATCTTTCAGCAGAGACTCGTGTTAGAGTCCTGAGACTGAGCTGTCCCATCAATGAATGCACAAACATGTCTGCAGCAACATTATATCAAAACAAAAAACAGACTAGATCTCTTTGACACGACTCGTCACATTCCCCAATTCACACCACGAGAGGAACCACTTTACCCACTGAGCGACAGCCGCCCACTGAGTGTTCATAACCCACCTGAGATCAGTGTGAGGGCAGTTATTAAGAATCTGCTGCATTACTTCAAAGTGCTTCAACAAGTTCAGAACCTCAGTCTGAGTTATTACGAAGAGAACAAACCTCTGCTGAGCTCTCTCCTTTAAAACCAGGGCAGATAACGTGTGTGTGTGTGTGTGTGTGTGTGTGTGTGTGTGTGTGTGTGTGTGTGTGTGTGTGCGTGTGTGTGTGTGTGTGTGTGTGTGTGTGTGGCTCAGCATGTCTGTTTCCAAGGTGAGGACAGTTTGCGCTGTGTTCATCAATCATGCTTTTAGAAACCATTACTGTGTGTCTGTGTAACCCCGTGGGAACATGTCGGATGGAGGAGTCAGACACTCAAGGCTGAACATCAACCACACACTGCTCGTGCTATCTGTTATACCTGTGTGTGTGTGTGTGTGTGTGTGTGTGTGTGTGTGTGTGTGTAGCCTCAGTGAAGAAACGTCTTAGTTTCCTGGATGACAGGTACATCCATCGTTGCGCTGAAAGGTAAATATCTATTTTTGACTGAATGAAAAACAGGAAGTGTGAAGGATGGAGGCTAAAAACAGAAACTAAACTCACGGTATCACACACACACACACACACTTAAGAATATACACATGTGTAATGTGTCTCTGAAGTACTGACTAAACAAGAGGTGTGCATAGTCACCAGGGCCCATATGCACGTCCAGCCATTAGCAATGTATTAATGGTGAAAATCAAATGGATTAGCAGTCTGCATGAGTCAGGTTAACGCCTCAACAAAGCATTACATTTAATGGAGGTAGACCCCATCATTACAGGTGCTAATGGCAGGATTACCACACCTGTTAGCCTGATCCTATGCAACTCCACCCTGTATTGAACACCAAATCATAACCATGTAAATAAAAGTAATTCTGCAGCTTATTTCACATGAATGAATTAGAACATAATTCTGAGGTAACCTACCAGCAACACAGTGAAGTGAATCCTTCCCAAACAACTCCGTTAACAAATCCTCATCCTTCAATGGGGGAGACAGGTGGTGGTCCTCCACCTGGACCACGTTGGTGGCAGTGCTTGTTGCGCAAAGCTGCTTTCATGTTGCTGATTTTATTCAGTAGGTCTTCTACTGTTCGCTCAGAAACACCACACGCATTTACCCGGTTCAAGATCTGAAGCCAAACTTTCCCTTTCTCCTTGTTTGTTATCTTTGATGATTGACTTGCTGATAACAGCTGTTTGTTCATTCTATATTCTTCTAATAAAATGTCCATTTCTTCTTGATCTACTCTCAGTCACACCAGTACCACTCGTCATGTTTATTGTTGTTTATGCGTAGTAGGCATGCACAATTCAAATTTGTTGGATCAGGGTTTTCCAGGAGGTTCCCTGGACATATGACATTTTGCACCAGCCTCGCTTTCATGGTGCAATTAGTTAATTGGCCAATTATTTGCAGTCGTGCATGCGGCTAACGCTACGGCCAAATGGGGCCGTTCCATAACTGTATGTTGAGACTAACGGTCCCGTTTGTGTGATGGCTGGACGTGCATACAGGCCCTGGTTTAAACTAATGGACCTTTAACATGCATTCTTTAATATGACCAACAGCAGGAGACTCTACTGGTTCCAAGTTGCTGCTGAAGGGATGATGAAGCTAAATCATTTCCAACTAAACTCCAGTGTCTGTATTCATAACCAGCGGTGGGTAACATTACTTGTCTAAGTAACCTGTTATAATCACTATCACCTCTCTCTCTTACTCTCTTACCCTCTATCCCTCTTTCCAGACCCAACTCGGTCGAGGCATGATGGCTGTCTAACATGAGTCTGGTTCTGCTCAAGGTTTCTGTTAAAAGGAAGTTTTTCCTCGCCACTGTAACTAGCTAAATACTGCGATGTGCAATGCTCATGATGGATTAAGGTGAGGTCAGACTAAGTCTTACCCTGTCTTGAAGTTGGGTCTCTGTTCATAATTTGACATAGAGTGGTCTAGACCTCCTATGTTTGTAAAAGCGTCTTGAGATAATGTTTGTTGTGATTTGGCGCTATACAAATAAAGGTTGATTGATTGATTGATTGATTGATAAGATTAGTCCCAGTTACATTATGTTTCTAACAAACAAAAGTAAGGTGCTAGAGTACGCCTGTGTCACCAAAAATACAAACTCCTGTAACCCCGGACTGGTAGAGTGTATCGACTCTACATGAGGCCCATAATCCACACAGCTCTTTATAATGGTGACAATCTGACAGCCAACCAGACGGAGGCATGCAGTGTTTGAACACAACGCTGTTCTCTCCAATCATGTTTCAACATGCAGAGAGTGAACCTGTTAACCAGGTCAGAGCTTAGAAACTGTGCAGACATGATCAGAGTGAACGTTTCTCCACAGCGAGCGGAGTTTCCACCGTAGAGCAAAGTGTTGTAAACTTTCTGTTCACTTTCAGGCTGCAACAGTTCTGCAGAAACACTCTTTATGTTCACATCCCTGAAAGTGTTTGGAAACAGCGTCTGTTAGGAAGCCTGTGGGCTGTGACCTAGAATATAAAACAACAGAATTTCATATCTGCAACAATCAATATTGTTTGTGTAGCCTGCTCTTTGTTCTCAGTGACAGCACACTGGCAGCCTCAGCCGGCCGGCTTTACATAAATGTGGGCTCCGTGGTGTGAGAACAAAGATGGTGCTGGCTGCGATAAAAAGCGTGCAGCTATGTGGGAGTGACCCCTCAGGCAAACACAACTACTGTGCTATACGCTGCTACCGTTTGCAGATCTACGGCCCGAAGCAGCTGGGAGGATGACCTACATGCTGATGTAGGAAAAAAAAAACACAGAAAATCTCCATGAAGCAGGGAAAGAAAGCACATGGTAGGTGAAATGTGAAACAAGGGAAATCAAATCAATCCACTAAATAGAGGCAGAGCATAGACCTCAGTACATCAACTCACACAGGTCATGACACAGGTCGTTAAATCTGTTAGTCATTGTTTGAACTTAGGAAGTGAGAAGTAAACGATTTCAAATGCTAACACGCTAACGTTTCACCACAGTGTCAACAGGCAGAGGGGAAAGGAGCTGGGGTCTCATTTATAAACGTTGCTTACACACAAAACAGTTTTGTGATTTATAAAAACAAACTTGACAGGAAAATGTGACTACCAATAAGCAAACTCTGACCCAGGCGTACGCTCATTTTAGAGGCAGGGGGAAATTGGCGACGCAGTTAGTGAGAGGGAGAACTGAAGTCAGATTATATTTTAATGCCTTTTACATATTTCATTTCATTGAATAACATATTAACAGACCGCGTTACCATCATCACTAAAATACACATACTCTGTCAGGGGGTTCTCAAACTGTTTGGAGCCAGGGACCCCTTACAGGTGAGAAAATTGTCCAAGGACCCCCTCATATTTGTAACACAGATTAAGCACATGCTTACTACCATTTGCACTCTTAGTTGCCCTTGGAACTATTTGTATTGTAAAACGTATCAATGTAAATACTTCAGACCTGTACCATAGTGATAAACAGATAACACTTCAATTTGAATCAAGTAAATATCACTTGTATACTTTAAAACAGAGGGTGATTTCATTCCCTGTGGACTCAACATGACAGCATTTATACTTTTCAAGTAATTGATCTTAAACGCTTTCAGAAAATTAACAGTAGCAAGACTGACATCCTTTCAAGCCACTAAATGGTATCATAACAATGGTGTATATGCCGTTTTGTAATGACACAGCACAATTTTATAATTTAGAAATGTATTCTAATTGTTTCACGGACCCCCACACTATAGTTTGCGGACCCCCAGGGGTCCCAGGACCCCACTTTGAGAACAACTGCTCTATGTGAATATTTTACTGCGGTAAGTCGTTTCCAATAAGCTGTCATTAAAAGATAAAAGCGTGTCTTAAAGGTCATCAAATATTTCATCAGCTTTGTCTCACCGTCACATTTCTCCAAAGTGTAGAGGAAACACCCGGGCCGTATCCTAACGTGTCCGTCGGGAGGTAAACCAAAGTAACATCAGAAGATGTAAATCAGCCGTGGAGCAAAGTGACAGTCATATTCAATGTTTCTAACGTTGTGCAGAGTCACTGAGTGTCATTAATCTTTTAAAGGTGACATATCACGCTTTTCTCATCAATATATATTGGTCTAAGAGGTCCCCAAAACATGTCTTTAAAGTTTATGCTAAAAAAAACACTTTGAAATCAGATTTTGGTCTGCCTGAAAAGCCCTCTTCTTCAGTCCTCCTCAGAACACTCTGTTTTCTCTCTGACCACGCCCCCTCAGGAAGTGGATGTGCCTCGGCTGTCCAGCACGTTGATCTAATGTTTACATGTTGGCTGAATATACACGGCTGCTCAGAGATCGCGTTACTTCAACCCTCTGAATCTGATCCTGACGGAGATGCGCCTGCAGCAGGACCTTTCTGAAGGATTGGTCACAGATTTAGTGTTTCTTGTTGTTTTATTTGTCAGTATGTAGACGTATGTCTTGGTACACAGCTACAGCTAGGACATGTAGCTATGTGGCTATGCTAACTAGCGCTAGCACTTATCCATAATAAATAAAAATCATCCACTAGATCTTCAAATCTGCAGACGTGGGGAGTAAAACCGATCTACAACTAGCATGCCTCCCTCCTAAGCTCCTTGTTAGCACACATTTGTGCAGGTAATGAAAAACGGAGGAGGGGTTGAGTTGTATTTTATACAGTCTATGGGCTGAACAAGCTCCGAGCTCTGACTCCGTGACAGACCGGATATTGTTGTTACGTAACAAAAACACGGAAGTCTGAAACGTCTCGTTTCACACACATTTACAGAAAGGTGGAGAAATCAGAACAGGGGCAGAATGGATTCTTTTCATTTTCGGGGGGTTTGTAGACATGCCAGGGACACATATTTCAGGTAGAGAACCATTAAAAAGTCCATTTTGCATGATATGTCACCTTTAATGAGAAAAGTGTGGAGTAAAGCCATGCCTGGTTCTCACAGTTATTATCTTACATATCATCATAATCAGTCAAAGCGCAGGCCAAGCTGCCCGTGATGAAACCAGCACATTAAAACTTATATTCATGGATCAAACTTCTGTCAGATAATATCAGAGAGAGGTGTTCTCTGATTGACGTGAGCTCTCTGTAATGTGAAATAAAAGTGTGTGTCCTGTAAACATGAAACACTGCAGTGAGACTGTCTGTGCGTAATGATGAATGATGAATGCTCTAGCACTGCTGACAGATACATGAATGCTGCAGCGACGTGCAGTCACTCCATATTTTTGATTTTACTTATTTTGTGTCCATCCTGCTGTAAGAAACAAACAATAAGTGCTCTCTGACCTCCGCTTCATTCATGAGGACCACGGTTGGTGTTTCCAAAACTTTATTCTCTCTGCCTTCCTCTCTGTTGTTGCCGTGATTCACCGTGAGAACCTTTGATCTTCCAGCTCAATTGTCTGCATGTTCATTCATGGAGCTCTTTGCATTGACCGTATATGGTTGAATGTGGGCGTGAAAAGGGCAGAATAAGAGGCTGAACTACGAGTGCATATCTGAAAGTGGTTCTCTTTGGAATCTCTGAATGTTAATCTGACTTAAACACAGTCTTATACTCATATTATGACTGACTCTTTGATTCAATCCTCCTTTAAGACGTGTGATATGAAGCTTTAATAACTTACCTGATCTCAGAGATGTTATTCGCCTCGGGTGACACATGTTAGTCACATTACGGTATTGATCCCTCTGTGGAAGATTCTCATGCTGCAGCTCTCCTCTCTTGTTGTTAATAAAGGTATTTACGGCACCATATGGCTGCTGAGACCCAGGAGACCACAATAAAAGCCTCCATACTCTGGGAGTGTTGCAGAGGGAGCCTTTTCTGCGTCTCAATTAACAACCGTCTGCCAAAGCTTCAAGCAGCTCCCCTGAATAAATGACTCAGAGGTTTATCTGAGCACGCAGGTAAAATTAAACCCAGTGTTCTATTAAAAATATGATTTGCTGCAGTAATTGTTAGTGGGGAATGAGACGCTGACTCAATTAACTGTGAAATGATCAATCTGAGGATGCAGGTCCAGCCAAGATGCTGATCGAACACAACGGGCTGCGGTTGGCATCATCGTGAGGCCCTTTGCAGTCAAACAGTCCCAGGACCAACGCTCTCAATGCTTCATTACGTGTTGGAGAAAGAAAGAAAGAAAGAAAGAAAGAGGGTTATCTGTGCAGCTCGAGTGAAAGAAGCCCCTCAGTGCGTCCCTCATGGCTCCATGTGTGTTTGAAGGTTCCATCAAAGTCTGCACAGGACTGCAGCCGACAGTCTGACTCTGATCTTATAGAAGAACTCTGCCCCAGCCTGGGAGTTTATACAATGAGGGCATTGTTTTAAATCAAACAGTGTCAGATGGAGCAGAGGAACTGGCAAACAGGTACATTAACAAACAGCTGGCGAGTGTGTCTTTATCAGAGGAAGTGACAGGAACAACACCTGCGACAGGCTCACTGTATATACAACACACTCCTCTCCTCCTGGCCTGTCTGTCTGCTGGTCTCCTCTCTGAAGACTCTCCAGGATTCCACATGTCCCCTCAGCTCCTCCAAGTGATAGTGCCAAAACTGATTAAAGAGAAGCTCCTTTCACTCTTACATTATCTACATGCTCCCACTCAGATCATTCGGCACTTCGGTGTCAATTTCCACTGTTACACTGATGATACTCAGCTCTACCTCAGCACCTCACCATCCACCCAGCTTCCCCCTCAGTCTCTGGTCAACTGCCTCCACGCCATAAAAACCTGGATGACATCTAAACTCCTCAAACTCAACAGTAAAAAGACAGAGCTCATGGTTGTGGCCCGCAAGCCACTGCTGTGGAAGGTTGGAGATCTCCTCCTCCTTGTGGATGGCTGTTCCATCTCCCCATCTCCTGTAGTCCGCAACCTGGGTGTCATTCTTGACTCCACCCTCTCCTTTCGTTCACACATCAAATCAGTCACAAAGTCTTCCTTCTATCACCTCAAGAACATCTCCCGTCTGCGTCCATCTCTCTCCGATTCAGTTGCCCAGACCCTCATCCACGCTTTCATTACCTCCCGGCTGGATTACTGCAATGGAGTCCTGTTCGGGGTACCCAGCAATGCCCTGGACCGGCTCCAATACGTGCAGAAGTCAGCTGCCAGGGTTCTCACGCACACATCACCCTGGCAGCACATCACCCCCACTCTCATTCACCTCCACTGGCTCCCTGTAAAGTACCGCATCACCTATAAGCTCCTCCTCCTCACCTACAAATCACTGCATGCCCTCGCCTCCTAATACCTGGCTGACCTCTTCCACCAACACACTCCATCCGGGAACCTACGGTCTTTGGACCTGGGTCCCCTCTCTATCCCCCGGACTAAGCTGTGGACCTTCGGGGACAGAGCATTCAGTGTGGAAGCCCCTACTCTGTGGAACTCTCTCCCTCCTGACATCAGAGCACCCCAACCCTGGACACTTTTAAGAAAGCAATCAAAACGCAACTTTTCCTCAAGTCCTTTGCCCATTAGATATCCCCACCTACCCCCGAGACCACCTACCTGACCCTGTGAAGCAACCTTGGGTTTCTTGAAAGGCGCTATATAAATATCAGTTATTATTAAGTGACACCTCCAAAATAAACCTGATACCTTATATACCCCCTGCCCCGCCCTGACTCGGACTTGGAGCTCCAAATGCATGACTAACCTTGATTGTCCAGATCTAACACCTGAACATGGACAGAGATATTTAAAGCAAGACAAAGTGCATGCAAATCATGAACCAAACAGGAGATACAGAACAAATACACAGAGTGGATCCCAAAGTCTCCTCCTCCTCCATGCTACGTGGCGTTGGTGAGTTGTTCACGCAGCAGGTAGTTGAGAAAGTTAAGAGTGAGAGAAGTGAAGAGCACACAGTGAACGAGAGGGAGAATTCAGGATATCACAGCATGTTTGACTGATCTGTGTTTGGACACCACTGAAACGTACGTCTGTGTTCGTCTGAGGATTCTGTCAAACACGCCGACGTCACTTTGGAGACGACAGCTGAACATCTTGTCACCGTGTCTAACAAGTAGATTAATCCAACTTCCACTTCAGAGCCGGGCCGTAAATCTTCTCACAGAGTGGACTTAAATAAAGCTGTTCAGAGAGGAGGCTGGAGATAAGGCAGGAAGAGGGGGCTTAACATGGGCCCGGTTTATACTGGAGGATCAGTAGAGTCCGTGGAGGCACTTAGACCTGCAGGTGATGCAGAGCAGACCCGGACCACAGAGTGGAGAGTCTGGAGATCACTTTATATCATGTTTCTGGACCATGAGTTTACAAGTTCTGAATCTGTTGTTGTTGTCCTGATTAATTACCCAGAAAGAATCCCTCCATGAAACCAGAGGAAACACTTCTTCATGATTTATTTGTTTTTAGAAATGTGTGTGTCTGCGTTCAGACCGGTGACATTTCTTTGTTCAGCTGGCCTGCTGGGATCTACATTTACCTGCAATTAATTCAAACCAATTACTTCGAGGTGTGCAGAAAGTTTCTCACTTCTCAAGTTTGAACTTCATGACAGTGTCTTTAACAGGAGATTTATGATTTAAACTTTATTTCAGTCCATGTCTGGGAAAATATTAACATTTGTTAGAAGAGAAGTGAAACTAAGACTTGACTTTTGGAGGAGTTGTGAATAAACTCACATACAGACAGACTCTTGTTGACTCGCCCATTGTCTGCTAGTTTTCTTCTAACCTTGACTCCAGTTTAAGAACCCATCAGCTGTCCTCCGATGATGATTCAGCCTCTATAGATCTGAGGAGGATTTCTTTCTCTCTATAAACAGATATCTGCATGAAGAGCAGCTAACAATCTGTTCTAAATCAAACATTCACACTGAGACACAAATCTGCTTGATGCTGTGTCACTAAAGACAATCAGCGTTTAGATTTCCTGACTTCCTGGAACGCAGCATCAGAGATGATGGATCCCGCCTCCATTCAACAAACAAACATTGTAGACGTAGTTTTCTTCTCCTCTTGAGGACAGACTTGATAAATCTTGACTTTTGACTTCGGACTAATCTGCATCATTATCACGCTTAAGACCCTTTAATTACAAGAACATCACAAGAGCATCAGTTTCTGTTTCAGGTTCATACCGCTGAAGGAAGCCAGAGTGAAGAATCTGTGGAACTGTTTACAGTGAAACTGAGACTCAGCATAAATGGTGCTCCTCTGGGTGATGTAATGAACCAGGAAATGGTTTAGTTTATTTGCAGACAGATCTGGCGGCTGAATGTCTCTTCACCCTGTCACTCCTCAGGCTGATTATCAGACTGTAAATAATGCAGCAAATGAAAAAAGAATACTTTGCTGGAGGTCGTTTATAGGGATAGACCGATTATCGGCGCCAATTTCGGCATTTTGATGCATATCGGCAAGAGATCAATTTAAAACTGGGTTATTTTGGCTCTCATGCAGCGGCACCACCAGGTAACTTTAAGTAGAGCATACAACTAAATTCGCTAAATCACGTGGCAGAAATGACACCATCTGCAGAAACTGTAGCCTAGCCGTTCCATTTCTCCTGCAGTTTCTCATTGCAGGGGACGAGCTGAGCAGCATCCATTGTGGCCCCTACAATTACTAGTGATTTAAAATGCATACAACCACGCTTCAAAAACACTGAAATACCCCCATAAAACAAATATAAGTGAAAGATTAACATTTCAGTTCTATTGAAATTTTGGAAAACTTGATTTACTGTAAAAAAAAATGTAGGGAGCTATTTATTTGTTTAAGTTTTCATTTAACTTTATAAGACATGCTGCTGAGCCGGGGAGCTCCCTGCACTTTGTGTTAGAATTTTAAAACAAAGATATTTATTGTCTTAGATTAAAAGAAACCTTCAACATGTTGCAAATCTTAAAAGCTGTTTAATAGACAAATGCTTAAAGGCATTTAAACAAAGTTAAGTGTTGGAGTTTGTATTAATCAAAATTTTGATGCCAGTATTTTCCCTTTTACTGCAAATGAATATCAGCTCCAAATATCGGTTATCGGCCTCCGTGACTACTAATATCAGTATCGGTATCAGCCCTGAAAAATCATTTATCTCTGAACACCAGCATCATTGAGAATACAGACCGGTTCATTATTAACAGACTTGCCAATGGGTGTGGGCACTACAGTGTTAGGACACGTACAGTATCTCACAAAAGTGAGTACACCCCTCACATTTCTTATAAAGATGAAGCACAAGAAAGTGCGCAACAATCTGCTAAAGACAGCAGACTAAGGACATGGATTACTGGAACCATGTCTTATGGTCTGATGAGACCAAGATAAACTTATTTGGTTCAGATGGTGTCAAGCGTGGGTGGCGGCGCCCAGGTGAGGAGTACAAAGACAAGTGTGTGTTCCCTACAGTCAAGCATGGTGGTGGGAGTGTCATGGTCTGGGTCTGCATGAGTGCTGCCGGCACTGGGGAGCTATAGTTCATTGAGGGAACCATGAATGCCAACATGTACTGTGACATACTGAAGCAGAGCATAATCCCCTCCCTTCAGAAACTGGGCCACAGGGCAGTACTCCAACATGATAACGACCCCAAACACACCTCCAAGACGGCCACTGCCTTGCTGAAGAAGCTGAGGGTAAAGGTGATGGAGTGGCCAAGCATGTCTCCAGACCTAAACCCTCTTGAGCATCTGTGGGGCATCCTCTAACGGAAGGTGGAGGAGCGCAAGGTCTCTAACATCCACCAGCTCAGTAATGTTGTCATGGAGGAGTGGAAGAGGACTCCAGTGGCAACCTGTGAAGCTCTGGTGAACTCCATGCCCAAGAGGGTTAAGGCAGTGCTGGGAAATAATGGTGGCCACACAAAATATTGACACTGGGCCCAATTTGGACATTTTCACTTAGGGGTGTACTCACTTTTGTTGCCGGTGGTTTAGACATTAATGGCTGTGTGTTGAGTTATTTAGAGGGGACAGTACATTTACACTGTTATACAAGCTGTATACTGACTACTTTACATTGTATCAAAGTGTCATTTCTTCAGTGTTGTCCCATGAAAAGATATAATTGAATATTTGCAGAAATGCAAGGGGTGTACTCACTTTTGAAAGATACTGTACCTGCCAAAAATGCAGCAGCCAGGTGTTAGCATGCAGCATGTGTGTGTGATAAAACACAGAGTCTATATCTAGTTAGGCAGGTGAAGATGAAGTCACAGTCCTCCTCTCTGTTTGCATTTCAAGTGAACTTGTTTTGCAAACACGCAGATGAATTTGGGTCACATTATTCATCACTCTGAACAGAGGCTGTTGTTTTTTCTGTTAAACTGCCCTGAATGAGTTCACACTCATTGTTCATCAGTTTCTATTCAAGGATCCAGTTAATGTACTGCAACACTCAGCTGTATGTTTCTTCTCACCAAGGTCAGACCAAAGCAATTAATACATCCGGTTTCTGCATATCAACACCTTGAGTTATAAACAGCAGCACAGAGACAGCGTGACTGATGACTCTGTTCTCCTGCTCTCCTTAATTCCCTTCGACCCCGCCGGGCTCTCCTGCGTCCTCGTCTTATATCTAATTCCTCTTCAGTCGCGGTGCAGCCGAAAAGGTCATTGCCGCCTCACTAACGGCCGGCTGGCCAAGGATAGCGTCTCTCCAGAGGCCTTTGTGCTGATGGCCTGAGTGCGTCGTCAGCTTCCTGCGAGTCCCCGCGTCCCTCTTTGTTCTCCGTCCACCTGGGGGAAGGGCTCCTGTCCGGTTAATTGCACTGAGAAAAGCTCTTTGCTGCAGAAATACAAAGTGTTAGGGATCATCAGGACATTACCAACACACCGTGTTTATTGGCTCGCTGCGTCCCTGCAAAGATTAGCTTTCCCTGCTGGAATAGAAATGAGACTTTAGCTCCTGATCTGCTGCGTCATAAACGTGTTTCCTTTCTGATCTCAAGATGATTAATGAAGGTAAATAATATGTTTCAATAACCAGCTCATAGAACTGATTAAATCCTCCTTCCTCATATGAATATACCATTACCAGATTCAAATCAATATTAATAAAACCCTGATCAATAAAGCTGAGTTGATGTTCATCCAGAGCAGGAGGAGGGAACATTAGCTTCAGAGCGAGCTCTTTAAAAGCACCTGGGTCAGATTTATGAGAGTGATTTAGTGCTGGCGTGCCCGCGTTATCAGTTTAAAGAAGACGTAGAGAACCAACATGGATTTGCATAATGTTCCCTCGCAGCTTTCTGCTGACTTAGGAGATGAGAGGGAGACGACATGCATGAATGCTGAGGGACTGACGCTGCAGAAATCTGCATGAGCAAGCATGACGGGTACGAATCCTGCATCACAGGCCGAGCTAACACTCATTCATAACGCTGAGATCACTGAATACACACGTCCTCTCGCTCTCCTCGGGGTCTGTGCGTCATGTAAACTGTAATCTCAGACGTCTCTTTCATTCATCTGGACTGGGTTTCAATGGTTTGGATTAGAGCTGCTGTTAAATATATGATATATGAAAACAGAGAGTCTGAGTCCTCATTCGCGCACCTAGACCTCACTATCCTGGAGACATGTCAGGGACTAAAGGAGTCTTTCCTCTTAATCATTCAGTCAAGTCAAGTCAAACTTTATTTATAAAGCACATTTAAAACAACCTCAGTTGACCAAAGTGGGTAGCACTGTTGCCTCACAGCTAGAAGGTCCCTGGTTCGAATCCCCTGCCGGGCGGGTGCCTTTCTGTGTGGAGTTTGCATGTTCTCCCCGTGCATGCATTCTCTCCGGGTTCTCCGGCTTCCTCCCACAGTCCAAAAACATGCTCAGGTTGATTGATCACTCTAAATTGCCCCGTAGGTGTGAGTGTGTGCATGAATGGTTGTTTGTGTCTCTCTGCGTTAGCCCTGTGATAGGTTGGCGACCTGTCCAGGGTGTACCCTGCCTTCCGCCCGAAGCCAGCTGGGATAGGCTCCAGCCCCCCGTGACCCCTAACGGGATAAGCAGTCAAGATAATGGATGGATGGATGGATGAATAGTAAGAGCTCAATTAAGGAAATAAAAGAGTAAAAAAGTAAAAAGCACAGGATTCTTGTTCAGCTGGGACTGAACTCCAAGGAGAAAAGATGGGTTTTTAGCAGTGTTTTAAAGTGATCCACAGACTGTGCAGCTCTAACCTGGAAAGGTAGGCTGTTCCACAGCTTTGAGAGGAGATTGAGAGTTACTGCAGGTGTGATTGGTGATGTTCTTCTTCTTATTGACAATAGTTCAATAAGAGAGCTTTCTGTCCCAGGTGCAATAACCCAGTCTCGTTGGTCCACATGTTCTGGTCTTGTCCCTACTTGGTCAATTTGTGGTCCTCGGTTTTTGACTGTGTGATACGCCTCTTAAGCCCAACCCTCTCACAGCCATTTTTTGGGGTGATACCTATAGAAACTCATGCCGTAAATGCACAGAAGAAGCAGTAGCATTTAGTAGCCTCATCGCACGCAGACTCATTCTGATGAATTGGAAATCTAATAAACCCCCTCCCTTTAGAAGATGGGTACATGAGTTGTTATCTCTGATCCAACTTGAGAAAATGAGACATACACTGAGAGGTTTCCCTGACAAATTTACTAAAGCATGGTCCCCATTTGTTGAATTTGTAAAGGAGTTGACTCTGATGCCTGCTGACTGATGCCCACTTGGTTGGCCTGTTTGCCGCTGTTAATGATGCTTATGCATTGGATCTTTATTTATTTATTTATTTGTTTGTTTATCTCTTTTTTTTATTACAATCTGTTGCCTTGTCATTTAGTTTATTTCTGTTTATTCCTATTCCTGAATATCCTTTGTTGCTCTGTATTTAGGATGTGCTCTTGGTCGGGGTTGGATGGAGTGGGGTTAATCTGGGTATTGTCTGTACGAGTTTAGTTTGTCGATATGTGTATGTTCTTGTTTTTTTTATTTTTTTTTATTTAACCTTTATTTAACCAGATGCGTCCCATTGAGATCAAGACCTCATTTACAAGGGTGACCTGGCCAAGAGGTCAGCAGCACACGTCAAAACAAATAGCACAACTCAACAACATGGAGCATATATACAGACAGTATGTAGAAGCAAATAATAATTTAAAAGTGCAACTTATTTTCAAGTAAAGTGCAATTTGTGATTACAAAACAGCATTTAAAAACACAGGCACTGTTCTGGGGTCTGTCTTTCATTTAAGATGGACCTAAAGGTGTCCAGTGAGATCAGATCTGACAGATTCAAGTCCTTCTGGAGTTTATTCCAAGCAGTAGGAGCAGCAAAACTGAACAATCTCTTACCGAACACGGGGAACACACATTTGTAAAGTGTCACAGGAGCGCAAGGCATAGTGGCTTTTTGGTCTTTGTAGGTAAACACATAAATACATTGGGGCCAAGCCAAGAAGACATATATGTTTATATGTTGTATAAACACAAAACTTCACAAATTAAGTTAAAAAATAAAATAGAATAAGAGAGCTTCACTGTGACAGCACCTCTCTTAACCGATCGAGCAGCTGGTGACATGAACCAGACCAAAGAACAAGCCAACATGTCTGCAGTGAGGATGGAGATCAGGATGCGTTCACACATGCTGCTCAACATGAACCGTTTTGTTTCTTTGTTCCTGAAGACGATCGAAACATTCAGGGACACTTTGCATGAGATGTTGCAGAACTCAACTTTACCGGATTGTTGCTATTAATATCAGACTCTGCAGCTTCACTCAGATCGTATTATTAATGCAGAAATACAGCTATCCATTTTTCATATGCACTCGTCCTGTTCAAGATGGCAAGAAAGGCTGGAGAGCAGTGAGAGGCAGACTGTCCCTGAACGCAACACACACACACACAGAGTTATGATTGTGTTAAAACTTGTCTCAGACCAGCTCCACTTCACCAAATGCTCTGCTTCACAGTTCTGCATCTCATACTTATGGACTTCTGCTGCACTGAGGCATGCTGGGACATATTTAACTGCTGTTAAAGTGTCTTCTTACACTTCATTAAGAGTAATAAACAGTAAATCCATAATGTTTTAGGGACTGAAAGGCTGTGAGGGCTGTGCGTTTGACTGGGCAGTCGGTTCAGACTCAGAGTTAATGTTCTGTTCACCGTCTTCAGTCCTGAATGTTGAAGTGAGTCGAAAATTGGATCAGAGCGAGCTGAGGTGCGTGACGCTTCATTTCTCGTCTGCTCGACTCCTACGGAGCGAAGACGCAACACTGCATCACAAATACATCATGTTACGCTGAAGTGAGGCTGTCCTGCAGATTCTACTCGGCTGTCTTTGTCAGACTGTCGGCATCACGCCAACAACTCTTCAAGTGCTTTAAAGCTGGAGACTAACTTTAATGTTGGAAATGAAATGATCAGTTCTGTTTGAGCAGAGCGGAGAGTGGTAATGAATCTCAGCCTGAGCTGTCTCCAGTCAGTCTTTTTATTATTTCATAATCTAAAAAGTCTGATTCATTGAGGAGGTTTTAGCCTCAGCCCATGCAAACACACTTCACTGTTAATTGGCCTAAATTCTGAAGGACTAAATTAATAAGGCAGCTCCAGTGCACAGGACTGTCCACCAGTTAGTCCATGCATGAGGAGGCTTCACTTTATAATTCAACAGGAATATAAGAGGTGCATTATACACCAGATTCAAGGATTGACCATTACATTTCTGCAAGGTCACAAAAAGCATCCATCAAATAGGCCATGCCCCTAACCCTCCCTTTAACCCTTACTGCAGGAGACACCCTCTAGTGGACACTGGAGGAACTGCAGGAGACACACTCTAGTGGACACTGGAGGAACTGCAGGAGACATACTCTAGTGAACTCTGGAGGAACTGCAGGAGACACTCTGGTGGACTCTGGAGGAACTGCAGGAGACACTCTAGTGGACTATGGAGGTACTGCAGGAGATACACTCTAGTGGACAATAGAGGAACCGCAGGAGACGCACTCTAGTGGACTCTGGAGGAACTGCAGGAGATATACTCTAGCGGACTCTGGAGGAACTGCAGGATATACTCTGGTGGACTTTGGAGGAACTGCAGGAGACACACTCTAGTGTACTCTGGAGGTACTGCAGGAGACACACTCTAGTGGACTCTGGAGGAACTGCAGGAAACACACTCTAGTGGACTCTGGAGGTACTGCAGGAGATACACTCTAGTGGACTCTGGAGGAACTGCAGGAAACACACTCTAGTGGACTCTGGAGGTACTGCAGGAGATACACTCTAGTGGACTCTGGAGGAACTGCAGGAGACACACTCTAGTGGACACTGGGGTGACTGTAGGAGACACACTCTAGTGGACTCTGGAGGAACAGCAGGAGACTCTCCAGTGGACTATGGAGGTACTGCAGGAGATACACTCTAGTGGACACTGGAGGAACTGCAGGTTTTGGGACCTCTGATTGAGCATGATTTTCAGCTCTGGAGATTGCTGCTATCTTGATCATCCTCTTTACTTTGCTGCAGGCAGCGGCGTCTTCAGTCTGTTTTTAAGTGAGATAACTGAAGGTGACACACACATCATTACTTTAGTCCTGGAGGGTCCAAGGTTTAAAATTGTCTTATAACGTGAGAGAGTCAGGCCTCAGGCTTCTGTGTGGATTCTACTCAAACAGGACTCAGTGGCGTGATTTTGTGTTTACCTGAGCTGAGCTCTGTGTGTCTCTGAAACGATGAAAATACCAAACAGGTGCAGGAAACGCCTCAGCACGAGCTCACAGAGTCACAGGTCCTGAAAGGCAGAGGCACTCATCACACAGCATCCTAAAAGGCTGACAGCAGCAGCTGCTCAGCTTTTAATGAGTGCAGCCAGCTGAGTGGACGTTCTTCAGCTGCAAACTGGCCTGATTGGAAGAGTTTCAGGAAACCTGCACAGACAGCGGCCAATTAGGAGCCGGTCCAGCTGGGATGCATTTATAGAAATCAGCTGTAAAGCAGCAGCAGAGAGGATGAATGTGTGAAATGATTTAATCCTAGAAGCACTTCAGCAAACTGGATCAGATGCCCAGCTTTAACAGTGAACTGTGAGCTTAAAGGACTCACCTAGGTTTGATTCCTGAGTCTGACATATTTCACTGATTTCAAAGGGATCCTTCTTTGAATATGAAAATTGAAATGTAGATTCTTAATCGAGTATAAAATCCACAGAACCACATTTGGAAAGCTTTTCAGATTCACGACTTTAAACAATTCAACTTTAATGAGTCCTTCTAAAAACCTGGAATCTGAGCCGTAGACTTTATCTTAGAAGTGAAGGTAGCCTCTTTGTTTCAAAGAGTGAGCCGATGTGTGATTGTTTACAGCTCTGAGAGAGAGTGAGCCCGTGCTCGGAATGGGATTGTGCAGCTTTTGTGTCCATTAATGTGCAAATGAGACAAAAAGACTCATTTACAAAGAACACTCAAAGGGTTAAATGCACCACAAACTGCACTGCAGAGCGTCTGCTGAGTCGGAGGTAACTGCACCACAGTTTCTGAAGGGATGACATGCTTATAGTTTCCAATGATCATGACAACAAATTCACCTCAGGATGACCTAAAAATCTAACATCTTCAATATGTTATCTTTATTATAATAACCAGGACTCAACCCCGAAATATGCAGGCACCCTTCTCCCCACATGAGGAGACGGTTGAGCTTTGTCATGTCCTGATAGTGTTAGACGTAGACTTAACGTATTCTAGTTGAGCTCTCAGCCTCGTTTAAGTCCTTAACGCTGTTTGTTTTTGTCAGGACAGCACGCTCATTTTAACCTCAACTTAACTGCTCCCTCGTTCCTCTCCTCTCCTCTCCTCGGCCTGGAGTCCACCTCGTCCTGCTGACCTGCTAGTAGTTCCATCCCTCTGGTCTGTGTCTGCAGCCTCGGTGAAGGAGGAGAGGTGCTCAGAGGTCAGCGGTAACACCGCAGAGCTGGTGTGGGGCAGTGCTGCTTCATCATGGAGCAGCTCCAGCCTGTCAGCTGTGATAAAGTGGGAAAGAGCTGCTGCTGCTCCTTCAATAAAAGACTCATTTTTCTGCTTAAAAAAAGAGGGTCAGTGCCAGAGCAGAGCTGCACGCTGCAAAATATCACAGCGCTGAGACCAGCTTCATCCGTTACAGATAATGGATTCTGTACCAGCGATGAGTTATCCTAAACACTGTCCAGAGAAGCATTTACAATATTGTCAGGATATTTATTGTCCTGGAAAACGTTGGGCTAAACATCCATTTGTCAAAGACCAATCTGCGTCTGTGATTTGATGGGACTTTCTCCTCTAATTGTATCATCTGTCCGTGCTGTAGGGAGAAAATCCATACTGATAAATGTCTTTATTGTTGCCCTTAAAGTGAGCCAGCCTGAGGTCAATACTGCAGTCAGGATAGATGGGACCATAACAGACACAGTGTGCATATCCAATCAGGACGCTGACTTCAACACCGACTCCGTCATAGAAATGATGGATCGCATAATAAACAAAGTGAGAAAGCTCAAATGAAACTGAATTGATGAAGTTGTTGTCCTCTGACTGTAACACTCATCTGTCAGGACGGGGTTTGTGCAGAGAGGGGGCCGGGCGGCGAGCCGGATGCACATTTGGTGATTGTGATTCTCCCACAGAGATGCATGAAACAACCTCTTTACATGGTGGTGGTACAAAACGTGCTGAAGTCACGTGCACGATGCCAGATCTTGTTAACATACAGTACAAAGAGATGAGAGGCTCATAATGCTCTAACATCACAGTATGTAAGCAGTGTCATGCTAAGGAAAGGATAAACAAGTCAGACTCACATCTCCCTGACATCCTGAGGATCTTGGACAGCTCTTACTTTGAAGGCTAAATTCCACCGGTCCATCTCCGATCCGTCACGCCACCAGATCTGATAGGTTTCTATTCTAGTCAATGTGTTAACTTCCACTGGATCCGCTCTGTTGTGTTACGGCTGCGTCTCTGATCCGGCAGGTCAGAGCCCTCCGGATCAGATACACAAGACTTCTCTTTTTGCCAGATCCCGGAGCACGACGCATCAAACTCAACAGAGCAGATGGAGCAGGACAGGAAGTCAGGCACCAAAACAAAATAAAAACCGAGTTAATTTTCAGAATAAAACACTCTGTGTTATCACCAGATCGTTTTTAGCTTAACTATGACAGAAAAAATGTCATTTCGACCGGAGGCAGGCCTGGAGTCAACAGGTCAGAGGTTTTCAGAGGCTGATGAAGACAACATGGATGAGAAGAGGAGGAAGAGAATCCTTGATTCAGTGGTTATTGTGGGAAAGCCTCAGTCACTTGACTCCAGCGGTCCGGCGGTCCTGCTCCGTGCTGCGTTCCAAAAACGCAACCAGTGGGTGGGACCGGACATGGATCTGGTGGAAGTCCAGAAGAGCTGGGTCTGTCCTGGGTGTGGCTCAAAATCTGATTGGCTACCAACCCAAAACCTGCTCCATCCTAAACCAGGATCAGACTCAAAGTCTCCTCTGTGGACTGTGTTTCATCAGACTGTAGACATTTTTGTCTTGAGTCCTTAAAGAATGAATCTCAAGGAATCTCTTGACTCTGTAATGTTACCTTTAAAGTTTCAGTGTTTGTAGTTAATTCAGATTGAATCAGTGTGAGTTAAATCAGTGTGTGCACACTAAGTCTCTGCCACCCCAGAGAAGAAGGTCTGGACCCGGCCCTGCTGGAGGGACGGGATCAGGATGATGGTTCTCCTCCTGATAGTGGAGCGGTTATTTGAAGATGAAACCGTTGCGTGATGTTGCTTAATGTTTGGTTTTAATTAGACGCAGATAGAAGCGTTGGTGGCTGCAGAGCTCTGTCAGTGTTTGTTGATAATCCTGCGGTCCAGGTTTGTGTGAGTGGGAGAGACCGAGGCTATCAAAGCTCTAACACATCCCTGACACACAAAACAGGCGTAGGAGGCTGACATGTATGTTCGTTTCATTCGGACACGGTGTGAATAAAGCGATGTCAGTGGGTATGAAGTCTATCTATCTGAACTTTATGGCTGAAAATAAACCTTCAAACTTATTTTAACTTAGTTCAGGACGGAGAGTTTGTTTTTCTTGTTGTGTGGAACTGAAATATCCAACAGAAATCAGAAACTTTTTTAATTAAAGCTTCTCAGAGGCAACGTTTCGCCTTTCAATTCCAGCTTCTGAAATCTTTTTAAAATATTTTATCAGTTTTATAGTCTGAGGAGGTAGAGCCGGTCCGAAGGGACTGCTCTGCTTCAGGATACATCAGCTACACACACACACACACACACACACACACACACACACACACACACACACACACACACACACACACACGGATGAGTCTAATTAGTCTTACTGACTTCCTCTCAAACACAGCAGAGTTTTTTGGGGTCTTTTTCTGTGTTTGATGAAAACAGATTCTGTAAGACTAAAATAAACCTTTGAACTCCAGATTTCATCAATATGGCGTCATGTCTCTTTTATTCTCTGAAATCAAATAAAGCCTGTAGAGTTTGGAAGATGTAAAGTGTGAGTTATCCCTTTTATTTTGATGTTCTCACTCTTTTAATCAAACTATGAATCACTGTAACTTCAATAAAACACCCCGAACTGAACGCAGGAGAACCAGGACGAGGTCTCGACCTACTTACATCCAGTGTGAGCAAAAACTGCTCCTAAAAAATACACAAATTAATACTTCCTACAGGGTCATATAAATGTATTAATGCTTCCTACAGAGTCATATAAATGTATTAATGCTTCCTACAGGGTCATATAAACTCATTAATGCTTCCTACAGGGTCATATAAACTTAGAAATGCTTCCTACAGGGTCATATCAACGTATTAATGCTTCCTTCAGGGTCATATAAATGTATTAATGCTCCCTACAGGGTCATATAAATGTATTAATGCTTCCTACAGGGTCATATGAACTTATTACTGCTTCCTACAGGGTCATATAAACTCATTAATGCTTCCTACAGGGTCATATAAACTTAGAAATGCTTCCTACAGGGTCATATCAACGTATTAATGCTTCCTTCAGGGTCATATAAATGTATTAATGCTCCCTACAGGGTCATATAAACTTATTAATGCTTCCTACAGGGTCATATAAACGTATTAATGCTCCCTACAGGGTCATATAAGCGTATTAATGCTTCCTACAGGGTCATATAAACGTATTAATGCTTCCTACAGGGTCATATACACTCATTAATGCTTCCTAGAGGGTCATATAAACTCATTAATGCTTCCTACAGGGTCATATAAACGTATTAATGCTTCCTACAGGGTCATATACACTCATTAATGCTTCCTACAGGGTCATATGAACAGATTAATGCTTCATACAGGGTCATATAAAATTAGTAATGCTTCCTTTAAGGTCTTTCTGTCCAGATGAATCCAGTCCTCCTCTTCCTCCTGCATATCGGGCCTGAAACCATCACACACACCTGAACTCTCTAACATCAGACTCTGCTCTCTGTGCAGACGTGTTCTCGTCTGCTGAGCGATGTCGACCTGCTATCAAGGAGAAACAGGAGGCGCTGCATTTACAGCTGATTTTAGCCAAAGTGCTTCACAGTGTTCCTTTCACTCACTCACAGCAGAAACACGGCCGACTTTCTACATCCCTTACTTCATCTCTCCAGGATTAATGCATGTGCTTGGTGTTTCGGATGCCACTCAACAGTTTTGTATTCGATGTAACGTGGATAAGGAATCTATCTTTAACACTCTGGAGTGAATTCTTGACATCTTTTACCTTAAGTCCTCACAGAGCCCCCTCCTGCCCCCCCTTACACTCAGTTTAAAGGCTTTTATGATCCATAATTATGAAGGGATGAGATCCAAACTAAATGGAACGGTCCCCTGGTAGAGGGCACGGCTCGGTTAATAGGATTCTCCCCGCAGCTAGATTAGAATTATCAATTTGCCGGGTGTCACATTAATGAATCCTCTGCAGAGCGGCCCTGATAAACCAGAGCGGGGGTCTGCCGCCCGGCTCAGATAATCAAAGTCTGGATCATAACTGTGAGGGGAATCAAACCCGCTGCAGGCTCTGATACGGACACTTTAATACAGACAGTCCACTAAACCCTGATAGGAAGCTCATCTCTGGATATGACACCGGAGATGAGGCTGTTAGAGGATGATACCTGCTCTCAGATCTCACACCCTGCTGCTCACCGCGTCTTTATGAGCTGAAACAAAGTTTGATCTCATGCCTGAAGAAAAGTTTGATGCTGTTGTTTTTAGACTTCCTGTTATTTACCCCCTGATCTGACTCAGTTTGTGAGTGAAGCATCAACATTCACTGACATCATGTTGCAGACAGAGACGTGTGTTCGAGCTGCAACAAAGGGAGGCCATGAAGAAGCATCCTGCAGCAGTAAACACGCCGATGTCGTCTCGCTCTCTTAATGCATTTCAGCTTGAAAAGAAAAGTTGGACTTGAGATGTGAACAATAACCCTGAGAGCTCCGTTATTATCATGACGAATGCTCCGCTGTTTTATTGAACACAATGAGCCGTCCTGTGGTTTACAGCTGCTGTCTGAGTGTTTGATGTGGGAATAAATGGATGCTCTGTCTGCTTTCATCCCGCTGCACATGCTCTCCATGTGATAATCCTGCTTTTAACCTCCATCACTGACAAATATGCCTCCAGTCTTCTACATTTACATATTGTAATTATTCATAAGCAGCTCCTTTGTCTGCAGAGGGCAGCTGGGGTTCACCGAGCACCAACAGGAATACTCATAATAAACAGACAGTGGGCGGCGGCAGCCTCACACGAACCCGACAGACAGAAATCACTCTGACCGAATCGTTCCTGCTGCAGACGACAGGTCTGATGAAGACAGAGATGAAGACTTTTATCATCCAGCTGTGTTTCATACCTGATTCTGATTGGTCAGTAGCAGCAGTGAGCTGTGTGTGGGCTCTGGCAGTGTGGAGATAAAAGATATGAGACCTTCATCAGGTGCTGCCGCTTCATGCATCCGCTCAAAGTGCAGACAGAATGCTGGTCAAGTTTAACTCTGATTATAAATACTCAGTTTAATGTCTGTTAGTTCCACAAGGAACACGAGGAAGAGAGATTTCATGCACTGAACACATCGTCAATACTTAATAACACCTGTATTGATCACAGTGAGAACACTGATCCTCCTCTGGGCTCTCAGGTGAGCAGTGATGATGATAATATCTGAAGTTAATGGCATTCAGAGGCGTGTCCATACATCATGTCTCCTCTCCTGTCAATACACATCAAACAACATCAATTAATCTCACCAGCTCAGGTATCACAGGTGTAAACACTAGACGATGACATCATCTCATCATATCTTCCCCCTCCCTCTAGTGATATTTCTGTCTTGCTGTCAGCTGATGAACACTTCCTGTTTGATGAACACTTCTTATTTGATGAACACTTCCTGTTTGATGAACACTTCCTATTTGATGAACACTTCCTGTTTGATGAACACTTCCTATTTGATGAAAACCTCCTGTTTGATAAACACTTCCTGTTTGATGAAAACCTCCCATTTGATGAACACTTCCTGTTTGATGAACACTTCCTATTTGATGAACACTTCCCATTTGATGAACACTTCCTGTTTGATGAACACTTCCTGTTTGATGAACACTTCCTATTTGATGAACACTTCCTGTTTGATGAACACTTCATGTTTGATGAACACTTCATGTTTGATGAAAACCTCCTGTTTGATGAACACTTCCTGTTTGATAAACACTTCCTGTTTGATGAAAACCTCCTGTTTGATGAACACCTCCTGTTTGATGAAAACCTCCTGTTTGATAAACACTTCCTGTTTGATGAAAACCTCCCATTTGATGAACACTTCCTGTTTGAGGAGCTGTTAGTTTCAGGAGGTGGGCGGGACGTCTTGATTGGCGTGTTTGTGGTGTGTAAACCCGTAATGTGAATCCTGTGGTGTGACTGAATGTTGTTCTCTGGAGAACTCTGATATGAGAAACCGTGACTCTGGTTGATTTATGCAAACGTGCTGTCACACTTCAGCATGGAGACTCTCTAATCCAGCACCGGATCACAGAAGTGTCTGATAGATTTCCTACCAGAAACATTGCTGATGTATCCTCAACATAGGCTGACTGTTGGAGATAACTTGGGCTGCCACGGACCTTGTTGTTACCTTGTTGGCCACCTTACTAGATTATTAAAGAAACATATCTTTATAACTTTAGTTTAAAGTTTGGAAACAAACTGAACAACAGGATTCAGAGTCAAAGTTTATTCTGTCTGCGTCTCAGACAGGGAAATAAAAACGAGGAAGGCAGCAAGGATTCCATCTAACCCTCACCTGATACAGAGCTGCGTGTGTGCGTGCGTGTGTGTGTGTGTGTGTGTGTGTGTGTGTGTGTGCATGTGCATGTGTGTGTTCAGGTATTTCACCTTGTCTAACCTGCAGGTATCCTGTTACTCTGCAGCATTCACTCTTTTTTCCCCATCTTCATCACGACAGTGAGGCAACAGACTGAAAACTGAGTCGCCCGCCTGATCCCGACACTGAAACACTCTCTGATGTAGATCTCTGTTTTATAAAGTGTACGGTCAGTCCTTGTTACTGCTTCACTTCTCAACCATTCAGATAACATTTGGCATGAATTGGTGCTTTGTTCATTTTCTTATGAATAAACGACGCTCACAGCTGAAGCCAAAGCTTTCTGATTTAAAGATTATGGACTCTCTTATTCTGTTCTTTATTTTCCATCCTTTATCAGCCACAACAGACTACTGACAGGTGAAGTGAGCATCACTGTGTCAGTGTTTACATGTTAGTAAGTTATTCAGTCCACTTATTAAAGCAGATATTTTCTTTCATGCAATGCTGCAGTTTGGATTGAAGTGGAGAGACTGCGTTGTCAAAGTGAATGTTTATAGCAGCTAAATCTATAAATCCATATTTCAACTATTACTGCAGTTAGTTTGAGTCTGTGGATGTCAATAACAACATCCTTCAGAGTGTTCTCTTTAAAATCCTAACTAATGAATGCATATTTCATTAAACTTGTACGAGGGTTGCTCCCTTTAACACCGCTTATTAACATTTTTAAAAGCAAGAATAAAAGTTTATGTTCCAGCAGAAGTATCTTCATCTTTATATTATATCTGCTCACACACCCTCATTCAGTTTCACTTATTGTTTTAATCTCATATATATGTAACATGTCTGTGTTGTTGTTAGAAGAGGACACAGACACAGACTGAGGATAGTTTGAATACGAGGGGAAGAAGAAGAAGAAGGAGGAGCAGAGAGGAGATCCTGACCTGCAGGTTCAGCTGGGATTGTTGAACTTTAGATGTTTGGGTTGCGTTAGAGTTCACATAGCATTTTATTAATAAGCAATAAATTAACACACACACCATCTGTATTTTATGAGCTGCTGCTGGACTGAAACATTTCCATAAAGTGGAGGTGGATTGTGTTCATGCAGAGTGAGACGGATCTCTCTAACTGTGAAATATTTAACAGACCTGACGTTGATTGGAGCACTTAGCCCGGTTCAGACGGTGATGTTGACCTCTTGTCTCTTGTAGATTATGAATATTCTTCCTGCACGTCACATTAAAGTGCTTAGACAGAACATGCTGTTTTCCCTGGTCACTGTGGGTAATGCGTGCACTCGATCCATACGGACAGAACGGTCCCACACTGAGCTGAAACTCAGAGTCATGGCAGAGCCTCCGCAGCCACAGATAACCTCCTGACTTAGCAGCAGGAGGGAGCCGGAATACAGATCCTATCTTTTAATTAAACTCTCACTTAGTTGGAAAAGAGAGACAAACACCTGAGGTCTTCATTCTGCAGCCAGCCTGCTTTTTTATATCGGGAGGAATTTAACGCTCGGCTAAACTTGTAGAATTTTTATTGTGCTGGCAGATTCTGAGCTGCTCGGGCGTTTCATGGCGTCTCATAACGTCGCCGAGGAGATAAGAGACCCCGAGAGACACGGAGCTACTGCGGAGGTGTGCTCAGACAAAGAGCTCATCTAAAGATTCACAAGATACAGAGACAAGATACAAAAACACAGACAAGATACATCAACAAACAAGATACATCAACAAACAAGATACAACCATAAACAAGATACATCAACAAACAAGATACATCAACAAACAAGATACAACCGCAAACAAGATACAACCACAGACAAGATACATCAACAAACAAGATACAACCACAAACAAGATACAACCGTAAACAAGATACAGAGACAAGGTAGAAAAATATACAAGATACATCAACAAACAAGATGCAACAACAAACAAGATACAACAACAAACAAGATACAACCGCAAACAAGATACAACCACAGGCATAATAAAAACACAGACAAGATACATCAACAAACAAGATGCAACCACAGACAAGATTCAACCGCAAACAAGATACAACCACAGACAATATAAAAAAACAGACAAGGTACAAAAATATCCAAGACACATCAACAAACAAGATACAAAAATATCCAAGACACATCAACAAACAAGATACAACCACAGACAAGATACAACCACAAAAGATACAACCACACACAAGATACAACCACAGACATTATAAAAACACAGACAAGATACATCAACAAACAAGATACATCAACAAACAAGATACAACCACAGACAAGATACATCAACAAACAAGATACAACCACAAACAAGATACAACCACAGACAAGATACATCAACAAACAAGATACAACCACAAACATTCTAAAAACACAGACAAGATACATCAACAAACAAGATACATCAACAAACAAGATACATCAACAAACAAGATACATCAACAAACAAGATACAACCGCAAACAAGATACAACCGCAAACAAGATACAACCAACAGCAAGATACAAAAATAAACAAGATACAACCACAAACAAGATACAACCACAGACATTAAAAAAATACAGACAAGATACATCAACAAACAAGATACATCAACAAACAAGATACATCAACAGACAAGATACATCAACAAACAAGATACATCGACATGCAAGATACATCAACAAACAAGATACATCAACAAACAAGATACATCAACAGACAAGATACATCAACAAACAAGATACATCGACATGCAAGATACATCAACAAACAAGATACATCGACATGCAAGATACATCAACAAACAAGATACAACCACAAACAAGATACAACCACAAACATCAACAAACAAGATACTCTGGCATGCAGTTGTGTCTTTATCGTGTCTCAGTTTGTCAGATTGGATCCGTTAAAGACGATCTTCAGGTTTTATTCCTCGGTCTTCTCTGAACTCCCTGACGAGGATAGTTTCACGTTCTCAGCGTTCTGCAGTCCCACCTTTGCAAAGTTCTACCTGAGTTCTACCTGAGTTCTACCTGCGTTTGTATTTAGTGTTTGCATGTGTTTGGATGATTCACTCCTTACAGCCCGCAGCGTGCATGATGCCTAAACTTTAAAGTGCAGTTAATCTCTTCAAAGCCCCGCTCGTCATGTGAAGCTCTTCAGTGTAATTCTGTGTGACAGGCAGGAAGACGCGCTCTGACAATAATGAAGTGTAAGTACATCAGAGTGTTTCCTCTGGACCACTCCGCTCCTCGTTCTCCTCTTCCAGCAGCTCCATTAATCATACCAAATTAGACAAGAGCTTTCTGGGCTTATTACTCATTTAATCACAGAGTGCTGCAGTGTTCACCTTCATACAAGTGGACTGATAATGTAATACATGAAGTCCTCGTAAACAAACTTTAAAAGCAGAGACGTATTAAATATAACTCCGGCAGAGTTTGATCTTTATGTGCAGCGGCAAGTTCAGGAGGAAGATTTGTCGTGTTTAATGTTTGAAGCATCGCTCCTCGACTCAGATACTGACGGCTGCAGGACATGTTTACAGATCGAGCATTCAGACGCTCACTGGAACCTTGAGGATGGGACAGCAGGGGATCCAGAGGGAGACTGTGGTCCCTTTTAAATCTCATGGGCCTCATCAGGTGTCAGCCCAAGATCCTGAACTATTATTGGCTGTTTGACTTATCAGAGCGGGACAGGAATAATTATTTAATAATTATGATATTACTGATTTTTAATATGATTAGAGGACACAGACGGGGTAAATACAGGTTATTCATTCATGTATGTGGGCACATGTCCATACTGCAAAAGTCAGGGCCTAGTTCAACCACCCTACTCAAGTCTCTCTCTCTCTGAGTGTTCCTGTTTGATTACAGGAGTGGGATCAGGTGTGCTGGGGTTGAGCTGCAGCTGCAAACCATCTCCCATCACCTCCACCCCTCGTCTACTCACCTGCTCACCTGTCTTGCCCAACTTCCCTCCCCGGCTCACAGAGACTCATCCACGTTCATCCATTCTTCATTTGCACCTGTTACCTGTCTTTGTGTTCTGCGCCAGGGTTCTTAAAACCAGCCAGGCCCAACAGCTGTCAGCCTAAATAAACTGTTTAAAAAATGTCCAACATGTCCAAGAGCTGTAACAAAACTACATCAACACTTCCAGAACGGTTTCAGCGCTCCTGGGTTTTCACACAACTCTTCCCTCAGTTGTGAATTACATCATTTGCAAAGCTCTTTGTTCAAGTCTCCACAAACATCATCATAACTCATGCAGGCTGATAAGTAGGTATCGGGTCACAGGACGCAGAGAGGACAGAGAGGGACAGAGAGGGAGAGAGAGGGAGAGAGAAGGGACAGAGAGGACAGAGAGGGACAGAGAGGGAGAGAGAAGACAGAGAGGGAGAGAGAAGGGACAGAGAAGACAGAGAGGGAGAGAGAAGGGAAAGAGAGGACAGAGAGGGACAGAGAAGACTGAGAGGGAGAGAGAAGGGAAAGAGAGGACAGAAAGGGAGAGAGAAGACAGAGAGGGAGAGAGAGGACAGAGAGGGACAGAGAGGGAGAGAGAAGACACAGAGGGACAGAGAGGGAGAGAGAAGACAGAAAGGACACAGAGGGACACAGAGAGGGCAGAGAGGGAGAGAGAAGACAGAGAGAGGACAGAGAGGACAGAGAGGACAGAGAGGGAGAAAGAGGACAGAGAGGACAGAGAGGGAGAAAGAGAGGACAGAAAGGGAGAGAGCGGGACAGAGAGGGACAGAGAGGACAGAGCGGGACAGAGAGGGAGAGAGTAGACAGAGAGGGACAGAGAGGGAGAGAAGACAGAGAGGACAGACAGGCACACAGAGAGGGCAGAGAGGGAGAGAGAAGACAGAGAGAGGACAGAGAGGACAGAGAGGACAGAGAGGACAGAGAGGACAGAGAGGGAGAGAGAAGACAGAAAGGACAGAGAGGGACAGAGAGGGAGAGAGAAGACAGAAAGGACAGAGAGGGACAGAGAGGGAGAGAGAAGACAGAGAGGACAGAGAGGACAGAGAGGCACACAGAGAGGGCAGAGAGGGAGAGAGAAGACAGAGAGAGGACAGAGAGGACAGAGAGGACAGAGAGGACAGACAGGACAGAGCGGGACAGAGAGGGACAGAGAGGACAGAGCGGGACAGAGAGGGAGAGAGTAGACAGAGAGGGACAGAGAGGGAGAGAGTAGACAGAGAGGGACAGAGAGGGAGAGAAGACAGAGAGGGAGCTCATGTAAGAAGAACTTTTGTTTTGTTTGCAGACAAAGTGAGACCTGCTGGATCGGTCCGTGGATGGAGGCGCTGCATCTCTGCAGCACGCCTCTACCTCTGACACATAATGGATGCCTGTGCTTGTTTTACAGTAGCTGCACTCGCTGCTAATCAACCTCCGAAGTCTTCGCTCGCTCCCGGCTGAAGGATAAACTCTCTGACAGGCGTGACCACAATTAAGAGGTGGGAGCGTCCCAGCGGAGAGTGCCAAACGAGCAGATTCTGAGAACAGTGGGAGACGCTGCACCGCCCGTACTCTCAGTCAAACTGTACTCTCTCATCTGTATTCCTGCCCCTCTCTCTGTCTGAGTCTCGTGGGAAGCCTGAAATGAGATTGCTCTTCTTCCAGAGCTGGCTTAGTGCAGAGTTCCTCAGAAGCCTCTCCACATATGAGGACTGTAAGACACTAGAAATCAGCAGAGTCCCACATTAACTTTTAGACAGGCAGGTGTGAAAACGCCGTCCTGCAGCGTTGAGGGAAGGTCTGCAGCATCTCAGCGGGGACTGACTTTTCCTCCCCTGTTATTTACAAGATGAGTCAACAGCTCAAACATCGCTCTGAGGCTTTTACAAACCTGGATACAACTCAATAAATACAGAGCATGAAACAGAAAAACATCTCAAGTCTCATGGATTTATTTCAAATCATGCACATCAGCACAATCACAAAGACAGCAGCCGATGTCAACGGTTCATCAGGTAGAGGTCTCCATCACAGCTGGATGGAAGGTTAGTGAGCGCTTGCATGAACAAATGAAGATGATAATGAATAAAATTGGAGCATGCTGCAACAGGTGTGTAAATGCATGAAAGACGTTCAGTCATGGAAGCTCCAAGGTGAAGATCAGGGACCATAAAGCAGCATGAAGACCCTCAGTATGTGATGATGAGCTTTAAGACCAGAGAGAGGACAAACTGCGTCAGGACTGGTCTAAAGAGAGGGAGATGCATCCTGACCCTTGGTGGGTCTCATATCTAACAATGATGAGACCCACTACAGAGAAGAGGTCCAGAGTCTCACACAATAGTGTTCTAGGGATAACCTCATCCTGAACATCAACAAGACAAAGGAGGTCATAGTGGACGACGGGGAGGTCCAGGAAGACTGAACACGCTCCTCTGTGCATGCATGGTGAGGCAGTGGAACGTGTAAACAATATAAAGTTCCTGGGCATCCACATTTCCTCTGACCTCTCCTGGACTGTGAACACTTCACAACTGGTTAAGAGGGCGCAACAACGACTCCTCTTTCTCAGGAAGCTGAAGCAGACTGGACTCTCTTCTCAGTTGCTCATAAACTTCTTCTGAGCCACTATTGAGAGCATCCTGTGTCTCAGTGTGACAGTGTGGAACAGGAAGCTCGGGCAGTGAGAACAGCACAGGGGATTTTGGGCTGCCGTCTACCAGATCTGGACTCAGTTTACACTGCCCGAGTCCAGAAGAGGGCCAGACGCATTGTAGCCAATCCCACCCATCCAGGCAACAAACTGTTTGTACCGCTTCCATCAGGAAAGCGGTTTTAGGAACATCAAAACCACCACCAATAGACTCAATAGACTGTTTTTATTTATGTGCCTTGCTGGGAGTCTGCAAAATGGCGTTATGCCTGCATCATGACAATAAGGAAACTTGAAACTTGAATCTTGAATCTAAACAATAGCCTGCTGTAAACCGTAATAAACATAGAGAACTGAAGGTATATCGTTACACAGCTTCGTGCAGATATCATAAAGAAGAGAGAGACGTCCTGAAGTCTGAGAGAAAGTTGGAGGGGACAGAGAAGCTGAGGAGGAGAGAGATGAGGACTGACGTGACCAGAGAGGGAGATCTGTTCATAATTTATCTGATCTCCATTAGTCTTCCCCTCGGCTACAACTTAAGTACTTATCCTGGAGAGCAATTCAAGTCAGATATCATTTAACCCACCCCGGGGAATGGACGAGCATGACACTGTGAACGCTAACTAGTCTGGAAACTCTCAAGTTCCTCTCCCGTTTGCAGCGAGTGAGATGAACAGACACAGAACAAAATGACTCTGCATGCTGATACAGATCATAGAAACTGACAGAGTGATGTAGGAGCAGGATGCTAAGCTAGGTCGCCTCATATGGCTTCGTGTTCTCTCAACAATGACGTACGGCGAGATAAGACTCCAAGCTTACTGTTTAATGTAGCAACGTCATTTCAGTTCACATAACACGTGTCATAAAAAACATGAACTTTAATGACAGCAAGCAACATCTTCTTCACCTCACACCAGAAAAACTGCAGCTACCAGCCTTATCCAGCTCTGCAGTGTTCCCTGTGGTGCTGCCCCCTGGTGGTATGGAGGATGTATAGCAAGCCTGAGCTCAGGGCAACAAAGCCATCACCTCGCACAAGTGTTTTCATTAATGCATTTATTGATCTCCACCATAGACAGCATAAAACATGGACGGAGTCTCTGAGACGTCACCCTGAAGCAGAGTTTTGGAGCCTATCACGGCGGTGGCCATGTTGGAAATGATGACTCAAGCTAACTTTGGGTTTAGCTAGCACAGACGCAAAGACGTGGCGTTGAGGCGTGTATGGTGCCCCTGCAGTCAGCCTCAAGTGGACACTCCAGGAACTACAGTTTTTAGCATCAGCTTCATTTCTTAAGACCAGAGGTTCCTCTTGATCTCCACACACGTCAGAACTGCAGCTTAAGTCAGACTCACCTCGTCTGTTACTGATGACCTCAGATGACCTGAGAGTAACCTGGACCCTGGAGTAAAACCCTTTGGACTTTTCAGCCTTTAATATCCATTCATGTTTGCAGATTGGTCTGAACATTTGTAGATTACACATGTGTAAATGTATTTATGCATTTATATTTTTTTTATCTGCATTAATAACTCCATAAAACATGCTCTGGGTAAACATTTGTGATTGGTCCAACCTTATTCCAGTCAGGTAGAAACCTGTTTGGATGTGAGAGGATGAGTTGTGAGAATACTTGATCAGTATTCACTTTACTCCATACAGACTTTTCAAAGGAGGCGTTTGCACGAGTCTGTGGGAAGAAAACAGAGACAAGGACGGAGAGGAGGATGCTCCGTCATGTAGGAGTCAGACATGTCTCCTGGTTCTGGATGTGATTCTGTCTGTTAGGAAGAAGAAGTTCAGTTGTATTTCAGGTTAACTGTGTACTCTCTAAAGCAGAGGCCCTCAATAGGCGGCCCCCGGGCTGCATGCGGCCCGCTGGCTGCCTAACTGTTATCCCTTCACTCTGTGTTTTGGTCGGGTCACCACGTGTTTACCGGGACTTGTCTCCATGTCAACGATACGCAGACAGGCTGTTACTGGGTCACCTAGCATATTGGCACTTTGCCAGCTGTAGGGCCCTAGAATGCATGTTCCAAGTTTGCTGCTCAAAGAAAAGTGGACGGGGAAAATCAGCGATTGAAAGATGAATGGAGTGAAACTTTTGCATTCACTCACCCTCCAACCACCACAAGACCCATGTGCTTAATATGCCAGGAGACTAAAGCTGTGATGAAGATTTCCAATTTGAAACGGCATTATGAGACGAAGCATAGGAATTTTAAAGAGACATTTCCTCAAAATTCAGAGGTAAGAACTACAAAATAAATGCACTGAAATCATCATATCAAGCTGCAAGCAGGACTCTTGACACATCTATGACACAAAAACACACAACAACATTAACAGTTGTGCTCATAAGTTTACGTACCCTGGCAGAATTTAGGATTCCTTGGGTAGTTTCTGTTGTCATTATGATATGAAAAGAGTGTCGTGTCTTAACAGCCCGTGATGTGCAGATGTAGAATGAACCTCGTGACACTGGCCAGCTTGAATAGTAATTCGATTTATTACAATCAAACAGCATCAGCATCAGTAACAAGCATCGCGACTGCTTGGAGGACGACTGGGCCAGATGAAGTCGCCTCTCTTCTGTCTCCACGTTCTGGCTTAAATACTATGAAGGTGCACTCAAATTAGAATGAGGGTGTCCTTCAAACATACACATATATGGGCTCTTCAACACAAGTTTCAAGTTAGCTGCTATTTGACTCCATTTATGGACGCCTTGTTCTAAGTATTGACAAAGACGTCAGCTGTCACTGTCAACCATATATTTGCCTAGGTCAAAGGTGATCTTTTTTAGGCCCTTCCTAGAGACTTCTGGAGCCTACTATTGTAACTCATTCTTGTGGGTCCCTGGACTTATTTTAAACAACACAGACTAGCAACATATACTTAATCGTATGTGGTTGAATATCAGATACTTCAAGAGTAAACGCAGTTGTTTGATAATAATTTGTTTCACCCATCCACTAACCATGAGTGAAAAAAACGATTTCTCTCATCTTTCATTTTATCTGAAAAATGGCCAAAAAAATCACAAATTCTGCCAGGGTATGTAAACTTATGAGCACAACTGTGGTTCATGAAACGAAAAGGACATTTTGTTTTGAATATTACAGTATTATTGCATATGGTCTGACCGACCTCATTAAATGGACATTTGGCTCATTGAAAAAAAATGTTGTGGCCCCCTAAGATTTGTATTTGAGTACCCCTGCTCTGAAGTATCTGCTGAGATGTTTCAGGCATAAAGAACTTTTAAACAGAATCAACTCTTTTTAATAATAATAATACATTTTATTTAAAGCGCCTTTCCAAGCGCTCAAGGACACTTTACAAAGAGGATAAAACACAATAAAAACAACAAGCAAAGTAACACCAAGTTAGAATGAGGCAGTGAAGTTAAACAGAGAATGCAGATTTGAACAGATGGGTTTTGAGTTTTGATTTGAATACGGGAAGTGAATCAGTGTTAGGGATGTCTGGTGGGAGTGAGTTCATTGTGCTGAGACGGGCAGAGGGCACAGAGAGGTGGAGGGAGGAGGAAGACCTGAGGGAGCGAGAGGGGGTGACAATGTTTGTTGATCACTTCAGATTGTTCAGATTTTTGGGAACATTGTGATGTTCATCTCGTCTTTGCTTCTTAATCTGTTTCTAGATCTGTCAGAACGATCTGAGAAAAAAATATGAACCGAAGCAAAGAACAGTTCTAAAGAATAATGTTGATTATTAGAGAACGTTTCCTGATGATAATTCAACAGAGAAGACGAACAGTGATGGCAGAAATACTGCGAGTGATGTTTGTTGGGTTGTTTGTTTCTGTAAGAGTCCTCAGACAGAGCTCGCTCGACCCCTCGCTCCCTCGCTCCCTCTCTCCCTCTCTCCTTCGCTTCCCTCGCTCGAGGCAAAGATTGATCTTTGTCAGCGTGGAAGAAACTCTCATTGTTTCCCAGAGAGGAAGTCCATTTATTTGAAGCCTGCACACACTCCAGACCACAGAGGGCAGATTTAAAAGGCAACCTATAAACCCACACAAGATTGAAGAGTGTGTGTGTGCGGTTGCATGCGTGCGTGTGTGTGTGTGTGTGTGTGTGTGTGTGGTCAAATGGAGAGAAAATCACTCTTTGTTTTATTCCTCTGACATGTGACTGTACGGCTGAAATCCAATCTGAGCTTCATTTATATTTCCACACGCATGTTTCCAGCGCGAGTCTCGTCTTTAAGCCTCTAACACAGATCTATTATTCTGCTTCAACCACTCTGGAATAAAAAGATAGAATAAGCAGAGATTTTATTCTTCATCCTGCAGGACGCTGAGACATCAGTCCTTTATTGTTCTGTATGTTGTTTTTGTTGTACGTCTGTTGATGACATTAAAATAGGTGTCAGTCCTGATCTCAGTACGTGAGACTGTTTTCTGCATCATCTTGTTAGAGTTGATCTAAAATAAGACCGGTCGGTGTCAGTGCTGCACGGCTCACAACAAGCTTGGGGTATCACTGAACTTTGACCTTTGACCCTGCTGGATGTTGTTAACCTGCGATCTGTCATTTGTCCCTCACAGGTCGCTGGCTTTACAAACACGAACATCACACAAAATTAGTCGGTCTAACTTAGTCCACATCGAACCCCGAGACCTATAAGACCCACCTGACATCACAAACATGAGGTTTCTTTGTTTGACTAAGATTAAATTTATTATGAAGTTAGACCGTGGAGTGAATAAAGATTAGACCATGTGTCTACTCTGACAATCTGCACCTACAGGGGGCGCTGTGGTGACATTAAAACATGCAGCATTAAACAGAAACTTAAAATGCATGTGTTTAATGGACGGAGGTGAGAATGGGTCTGCTACAGATGTTGTCGGTTGTGCAGAGACTCACAGGTGGGACCGCTGACAGCTCTCATGCTGCAGTTTCTTCAGGGACTGTCTTCCTTGTTTATGGATCACATCAGATATTCTTGCAGTTTGGCTTTTAATATTATACTATACAAAATGACTGCACCTTAAACTCCTGAAGTTTGCGGACGATACCACCATCACTGGTCTCATCCGGGATGGTGATGAGGCCGCATACAGACGGGAGGTGGAACAGTTGGTCCTCTGGTGTGGCCAGAACAGTCTGGAGCTGAACCCGCTCAAGACTGTGGAGATGACAGTGGACTTTAGACGAAACCCCCCGTCACTCCCCAGTGTGGACAACTTCCGGTTCCTGGGATCTACTATCTCCCATGACCTGAAGTGGACCTCCCACATAGACTCCATCAGGAAGAAGGCACAGCAGAGGCAGGAAGTTCAACCTGCCCCGAGAACTGCTCATCATCTTTTACACCTCCATCATCCAGTCTGTCCTGTCTCTCTCCATCACGGTTTGGTTTCCCTCTGCCTCCAAACGTGACAGGCACAGACTGCAGCGCACAGTCAGGTCTGCAGAGAAGATCATTGGAGTCAGCCTGCCCTCATTACAGGACTTGTACCGGTCCAGGACCAGGAAGCGGGCCAGTAATATCTCTGCAGACCCCTCACACCCTGGACACTCACTTTTCAAACTCCTTCCCTCCGGTCGGCGTTACAGAGCCCTGTACGTAAAAACATCCAGACACAGGGACAGTTTCTTCCCCCAGGCTGTCACACTGATGAACACTTAACACTGTGTCATAAACTAGCTACCTCATGGACAGAGCCACCTTCGTCTTTGCACTATTGCACATCATGTTTGTCTATTGTTTCCTTGTTGCACTCGTGCCTTTTGTACTTATTTATATATATATTTTTAGTAGTAGTTGATTTTTAGTGTCTGTCCATTTATGTTTGTACAGGGAGTTCAGATTCTGATTCTGATTCTGATGAAACACTTATATTATTTTATCAACATTATATTTCCTTATTGCTTCCCCTTGTGTCCGCGGTGTTCCCATTCTTCAGGCGGACGATGAGGGTGACTGGAACGTGGAGCACATAGAACCCGTCGATACTTCCTAACTCTTCAGTTTCTGAGTCTTGAAGAGTCCAACAATGGTTTCCCACATATGATGCTTCCAGCTTTGTGAGTTAAATCTAAGACAGAGACACGAATCCTCTGAAGTAGATAACGATGTCGGAGCTTCAAGGCGACATTTTAAATCCAACTTCCAGCCTCCTTCAGGCTCTTCCTCTGCAGGGATCATCAGTTAAACTGTCTCAGCTGATCCTGCGGCTGTGCTCTGATAACAAACTGTCACAAAGAGTGTTTCTCTGTAAAATGTCAGAGTGCACCTCCAGAAAAACCACACACAACCAGAAAGAGGACAAATATAAGATCCAGGTCTGACCTCGTGATCAGGAGTGGATGGTTATCCTTCGATATTTCAGCAGCAATGAGTCCACAAACTCTAAAATATCAAACGTCATGAGTCTCTCCGTCACTGCTACTGGAGCAGAGCGAGTTTTAAAGAGATGTGACGGTTTATTACTGAGATGACACGCTCCTGCAGCCTGCCTCTGAGACACGCCAACGAGAGTCTGAGTCTGCAACAGGGAGACCAATCATGTTTCATTAGAATAAATCACAAACACTTAATCTGACTGTTTCTAATGGTCTCTGCTTAGCATCCTAAATGTGAGAGTCTGAGACCACTGTGAGAGTCTGAGACCACTCTGAGAGTCTGAGACCACTGTAAGAGTCTGAGACCACTGAGAGAGTCTGAGACCACTGTGAGAGTCTGAGAGAGTCTGAGACCACTGTGAGAGTCTGAGACCACTGTGAGAGTCTGAGACTACTGTGAGAGTCTGAGACCACTGTGAGAGTCTGAGACCACTCTGAGAGTCTGAGACCACTGTAAGAGTCTGAGACCACTGAGAGAGTCTGAGACCACTGTGAGAGTCTGAGAGAGTCTGAGACCACTGTGAGAGTCTGAGACCACTGTGAGAGTCTGAGACCACTGTGAGAGGCTGAGACCACTGTGAGAGTCTGAGACCACTGTGAGAGTCTGAGACCACTGTTAGAGACCACTGTGAGAGTCTGAGACCACTGTGAGAGCCTGTGACCATTTTGAGAGCCTGAGACTACTGTGAGAGCCTGAGACTACTGTGAGAGTCTGAGACCAGTGTGAGAGACTGAGACCACTGTGAGAGTTTGAGACCACTGTGAGAGCCTGAGACCACTGTGAGAGTCTGAGACCACCGTGAGATGCTGAGACTACTGTTAGAGTCTGAGACCACTGTGAGAGGCTGAGACTACTGTGAGAGTCTGAGACCACTGTGAGAGACTGAGACCACTGTGAGAGTCTGAGACCACCGTGAGATGCTGAGACTACTGTTAGAGTCTGAGACCACTGTGAGAGGCTGAGACTACTGTTAGTGTCTGAGACCACTGTGAGAGTCTGAGACCACTGTGAGATTCTGAGACCATTGTGAGGGTTTGAGACCACTGTGAGAGTCTGAGACCACTGAGAGACTTTGAGATCACTGTGAGAGTCTGAGACCACGGTGAGAGTCTGAGACCATTGTGAGGGTTTGAGACCACTGTGAGAGACTGAGACCACTGTGAGAGACTTTGAGATCACTGTGAGAGTCTGAGACCACGGTGAGAGTCTGAGACCATTGTGAGGGTTTGAGACCATGAGGTTGCCGAGTTAGTCTGACTGTAACGTGGGTTTGAAGAGACGTGGACACACACATCGTCCTTCGTTACAGACTGTAAACAGGTTTATGACTAAGTGGGTCAGAGCTGTTCTCTCCATCCATCCTGCTGTTAAATGCTGGGAGATAACTGAGAGATAAATGAGGTTTGGAGCTGTGGGTCCGTCAGACGGGGACTCTGTGTCTGTGCAGACTTTAGCCCGAGGCCTCGGCAGGTACTCTTGTTCTCTCCTGGACGCTGACCAGAGAAACCGGGCCAAATTCATTAGCATTAAACAGACCTGTGCCAACATGGCTGCCTGTCCTCGTCCCCTGACGGCACACAGAGAGCAGACGGCCAAGAAGCCCCCCCCCCCCTCCTCCTCCTCCTCCTCCGCTGGCTGTCAGAAACTCTCAGACTCGACTTTGATCCGAGGGTTTTTAAAAAGTTTCACTTCTTAAGTTGGAGACGGATCAGGAACACATTTCAAGGACGTTTGTTGCGATTCTGAAATCTGAAGAGATCACTTTGAGTTCTTAGACTTTCTTATCACTCAGAGAGAAAGTCAGTTTTACCTTAATAACAGAGTCAACAACTAAACTTTTCACCTTAGTGTTCTTCATCACACCGCCGCCACACATCGACTGCTTCTTGAAGCCCCTCCCTTCACCTGTGGGTCGTCAGGTTTGGTCCAAAACACCTTGGGGATGCTCAACAGCAACCCCCTCCATGCTGGCTCTCAACGCTCATCACAGCCACAGACAAGAAGAGTTAGACAGAGAGAAGAGTCCGTGGAGAGATGTTAGGAAGAGGACAGGGAAGGCGGAAGAAGGTGAGAGTGGTTTAGGCTGCACGCTCTTCCTCTGCCTGCTCCCAGAGCTTATGAAGGACGAGAGAGAGAGAGAGAGAGAGAGAGTCCGCAGATAAATGTTAGGAGGAAGGGGGGAAGGGTGAGGAGCCTGTTCTGGTGTACACAGGCCCTTAAATCATCCACAGATCTGATGTTTGGGATGTAAATGTCCGGCCCTGCAGCACTTATGGAGCGACGCCTGCGCGCTAGTTCAGGCAGACAACTCGAGCCGCAATGCCATACACGTCACATATCCCACTCTCATAACCATCATCCAATCCTGCCCTCTGCCTCTCAAATTGGCGGTCTATTTAAACTGGGAAAATCTCCCATCTCTCCCTCTGCCTGTCAACGCCTCTGCTAACTGCATGCCTAATGCTGAATTTTCTTTCATCCCCACCGCCACCCCAGCATCCACCTGCAGGCTCCGGGGGAGGGGGGTGTTCAGTATGTTTTTCTCATCACTCCTCAATGTCTGCATGTAAACTTATCTGCAGGGAGTGATGAGGCGCCAAACTTGAATATGTATTGCTGCTACAATAAACAATTTAAACGTGAGTTGTCTGATTGAACTTTATTTCTGCAGGTCTTGGTGAGACCTGCAGGGCACCGTGAGAGGTTCAGGAGCGTCACCTCAGTGTACAGAGTGTTTAAACAGTCTCTGAGTGTCAGAGGCGGGCGCAGCAGAACTGTCTCTGTTAGCTTTAGCTCTTTGTTTAGCAGGACGGCGTTTGGCACGAGAGATTAATGAACAACACAAACACTTTTAATGAGAGAGCCTTAAAAAAACAGGAGACAGGGTCTGAGCTCAGAGAGCAGACCGAGGTGTTACAAAGATCCTCTTTTTACGACTTTAAAATCAATACTGCATTCAATCACCGTGATCCTGTTTCACCCCGCTCCTCCTCCTCCTCCTCCTCCTCCTGATGATGATGATGATAATGCAAACACAACAACACACACCACAGCACCTCTCAGCTGCTGTGAGGAGATAAAAATAGTGAGAGTGTAGAGCCTGACACAACAACACCGGGGTGGAGCCCTGGGGCGGCCGGGGCAGTAATTTCACTTTAACTGCCCCGCGTGTCTCTGGGTGTGTTTGGCAGCAGATTCAGAGCAGGCAGACTCTTCCTGAGCCGGTCTGTGGATCAGCGTCTCAGCCCCCAGGCTGCTGCAGGGACTCTGCCCCCTCACTCTTATTACTGAGCTGTTTGCACAGGTGTAAACAGACACTGAGCAGCCTGAGGACATGGGAGCGAACTGACGGGACGGACGAGGACGGAAACACAGAAAACACACACACACACACACACACACACACACACACACACAGAGAGAGAAAACACACGCACACAGTACAGGTCTGCCGAGGACAAGTCAGACTCTGTTTTCTGACTGCTGCAGGATGTTTACCGTAAAGTTAGGAAGCCAAACTCATGTAACCATGGTTACTTCATGTTTCTACGGACAATCAGCCAATCAGAGGCGAGTCTGTCTGTCAGCGCTTTAACAGCTTTGAACCCACAAAGAACTATAACCCATCTCATGAGTGAATGTTTGGTTTTCACATCACATCTCAGATCTCTCAGTTTGTGACCTCTCTGTGTCGGTCTGAAGTCTGAATCACCTTTACCTCCTGTACATTAGAATAAACTGAGGGACAGGGTCTTATTTCTGTTATCTCTTTGTGATCATGTTTGTAGACGAAGAGAGACAGAGGATGAAGGGATTTGGAGAGCGGAGAAAGAAATGCAGATCCGTGTCCGGTTCGTCAACACTCACAGGTTGTGTTTTCAGAACGTTGCATGGAGCAGGACCTCCGGACAGCTGGAGTCATGTGACCGAGGTTTACCCGCGGTAATCACTGAATCAAGGATTCTCCTCCTCCTCCTCCTCCTCATCCATGTTGTCTTTCTGGTCCTCTGAAAACCTCTGACCTGTTGACTCCAGGCCTGTAGTGATGGGAATTCCGGCTCTTTTTAGAGAGCCGGTTCTTTTGGCTCGACTCACTACAAAGAGCCGGCTGTTTCGGCTCCCAAGCGGCTCCTCAGTTTTTTTCTTGTTTGAATGACTGTATGACCTAAAATAATGTGAAATTATATGTCAAATGAATTACTAATAGTCGAAATAGTGGATCACTTCAAATATCTCGGACTCACCCTGGACAATAAACTCAACTTTGATCAACACACCACTGACATTCACAAACGCTGCCAACAAAGACTCTCTGCCATCCGCAAACTCAAAGCACTTTCTGTCGCCCCCCACCTTCTACTGTTACTGTACCAAAGCATCATCCAACCCATTCTCCTCTACTGTTCCCCCTGCTACTACAACATGCTAACTGTCTCCAACAAAAACAAACTCATACGCACCACAAACACTGCCACCAAAATCATCCGCCTCCCCACACCCAACCTGTCTGACCTCAACAATAGAGCCATCATACGCAGAGCACGCACTATAACACTGGACCCCCAACACCCCCTCTACTCAGTCTTCACACTACTCCCCTCCGGTCGCAGGTACAGATCCCCTTACTGTAGGCGAGCATGGTTTGGCAGAAGCTTCGTCCCATCAGCCATAGCACTGCTAAATAGAATGCCACTGTAATGTGTTCGGTGTGTTTATATGTGTCCGGTGTGCATATTTGTGTCCAGTGTGTTAATATGTGTTCGGTGTGTTTTATATGTGCCCAGTGTGTGCATATGTGTCTGGTGTGTATATTTGTGGGATGCGGGGCACCATTGCTGTGAGGCTGGGTGGATGGTTATGGTTATTGTGTTCATACAAGTATTCCTGTACAGACGATGGCAACAAATCTCCTTATTAAGGACAAATAAAGATCTATCTATCTATCTATCTATCTATCTATCTATCTATCTATCTATCTATCTATCTATCTATCTATCTATCTATCTATCTATCTATCTATCTATCTATCTATCTAATGTAAAAAACATACATTTTATCAAATGTTTTATTTAAATACTCAACATGACGCAGAGTTCTACAGAAATTAAATTATAAAGTACAAAAAACAAGACTCATCTCAGTTAGACAAAAAGGTCCGATCTCTGATTGTATGTATATTATTTATAAACTTTTAAACACCTTCATTAACAGCAGGTTCCCTTCACTGTCTTTATTCTTCCAATTGCACTGATGGATAAACAGTTCTAATGTCCATGACCTGGATGACTGAGATCCTTCACAGACACTTCTAATGTGCCTTTGCAAGTTTTTTGTGGACCCTGATTGATGACATTTTCACCTTACACAGTCTACACCCTGCCTTTAACAGTCTATCGCCTCTTAACTGCAGTATGTAAGAGGGAGCACATTACTCCAATCCTGGCCTCCCTCCACTGGCTACCTGTGCACTTCAGAGTCCATTTTAAGATTCTGTTATTTGTATTGAAATCTTTAAATGGTCTGGCCCCGCCTTACCTCTCTGAGCTCCTTCACCCCTACGCTCCTGCTCGGTGCCTCAGGTCAGCTGATCTGCTGCTCCTGGAGGTACCGAGGGCAAAACGGAAGCTGAGAGGGGATAGAGCTTTCTCTGTTGCTGCTCCAAAATTATGGAATGAGCTTCCCCTCCACATTAGACAAGCCTCCTCACTGTCCATTTTTAAAACTCATCTTAAAACCCATTTTTATTCCTTGGCTTTCAACCCTGCATGAGACTCTGCTCCTGTTTTAGTGTTTTATGTCTTGTTTTTATTGTTTTAATTGTTTTAATTGTTTTATTATCCTGTGTTTTAATTGTTTTTATGCCTGCGTTGTTTGTCTATTTATGTACAGCACTTTGTTCCGGCTGTGGTCGTTTTAAAGTGCTTTATAAATAAAGTTGAGTTGAGTTGAAATGCGTGCACAGTTTACTGTGTTTCCTGCAGTCACTCGTTTCCTCACCTTTCCAGTGTGTTCTCTGTGTCGCGCATGTTCTCCCTCTCGCCTCCCTCCTGTTGGTGTGCTCACTGTGCTGTGTGTGTGGGTCTGTAACCCCTCCCCTCCCCGTTCTGCTCAATGTAGGCACGTGATTGGTCAAGACGCCACCATGTCTCGACCAATCACGTGAGGCTTTAACAGAAAAAGATGAGGAAAAAAAATAAAAAATGCTCACACATATCACTATACGCCTGGCTCTGCTCATCATGACGGTTTGTTGTTGTAGTTAAGTGAAATACGATCTGGTGTTTTATTCTGAAAATTAACCCGATGTTTTCATTTTGTTTTGGTGCCTGACTTCCTGTCCTGCTCCGTCTGCTCTGTTGAGATTGATGCGTCGTGCTCCGGCATCAAAATAGAAGTCTTGTGTATCTGATCCAGAGGGCTTCAACCTGCCGGATCAGATACACAGCCAGAACGCAACGGAGTGGATCCAGTGGAAGTTAACACATTGACTAGAATAGAAACCTATCAGATCCGGTGCTGTGACAGATCAGAGACAGACCGGACACGGATCTGGTGGAACTTGGCCGTGGGAGTCGAACCAACGCCCGCTGCATCAGAGACTCCGGCCTGTGTACTGGGAGCACGCTTAAACCAGCGGGCACTCACAGAGAGAGGTACTTTACCCAGAAGATGGAGCGATATATAGTCACAGACTCATCGTCCTGACTGCCGGCCTTCATCGCCCCCTGCACATGGACCAGTCAGGACTTTACTTTCTGCTGGACCCCTCATTGTGAAATCAGCTGATCTTAAATATCCAGTATCTCCACATCCTCATTCTCATCTCTCTGCTCTCGTTCCTCTTCCTATCATTCCATCTGTCCTGTTTTGGCTGTATGTTCTCAGATTCACTTCTGATCAGCGTTGAAATGTCTGAACCAGCTTCGACATCCCTGACAGCTCGACACAGTCTCCTGAATCTCCACCAGACAAACTTTTTTCCTGGTTTGATTAAATGTGCAGACCTGAAGCTGTCAAGCGCCGTGTCATCTGAGAAGACGGTCTGCTCTGTTTGTTCACCGAGGACTGGACTCATGCTCGGCACTGATCGATGACCTCAGTCTGAGACACTGGAATAACATATTCTGTATTACGTGATCAATCATGCGCCTGATGTGGTCGGTCCTGGACACGGAGCTGCTCGTCCCGCTCGTGGGAGGGTCACGAGTATTTCACGCTCTATTTGCAGGAATGCAGGTCGCTCAGCTTCTCTCTGCCCCTCCAACCTTTTCTTCAACAGGAGCTCAGAGTCACTGGACGCTGAAGGACGAGAGAAAGAAGCGTGACTGCAAGGTGCTTACGTTTAACAACCAGCTGATATAGAATAACTTCATTCAAATGTGCTGCTTCCTCTTCCTACCTGGAGGTCTGTGTCCTCTCAGGGATCTCCTGCAGCAGAACATGGTTCATATTAGTCCAACCGTCCAAACCGTCTCCTCATCTTGATGAATGTTGATTTATGTTGCAGTAAAGTCTCATAAAAATAAAACCTCTCTTGGTGTAAACTCTTCTGCAGCTCTCAAAATAAATTGCTGCACGGTCCGCTCCCTCCACAGACTCCTGTCTTCCTTTAATATCTGTCTTTTTGAGGAGTGTTTGCAGCATTTGTTTTTTATTGTTTTCTGCAGAACTCTCTGACAGACTGCTCCACTCACTCAGGGATAAATGTGGTTAGAGAGTCTAAAACTGCGGTGACAGATTTCCTCTCCTGTTCGCCCGAGGGGCTGGACGTTCATTCTCCGTGATGGACAGTCGATACGTCTCGTTCTGACTCTGTTTCTGTGTTCTTGGCATTTCAGGACTGCTGAGCTGTGTCCACTGTGGCTCACGGGGGCCGTCGGGCAAGGCAGCAGTAATGAGCAGCACATCCTCGCCTCTCTCCGCTCCAAATTACCCCGCCGAGGCCGGAGAGGGGCAGGAGGAGGAGGAAGACGCCCCCAGGCAGAGTTATGCTTGTTGAGACACTCGATCAGCTCACATTAACATCTGAAAACTCTGAGTCGGCCCCCGGAGGGCTCGTCACAAACTCTGCTGCTCAGCAATTAAAGGCAGGCGGGTGGAGAGCCGACAAACTGCTGCTGCTGACTGAGATCTGTGAGTCTGACTTCATGTCTGCTCACTGGCCTTTCACTCCTCAATGAAAACACCTCGTTTAAGACTGTTTCAAGATCATTTTATATCATACACATTAGACTAAGTTCAGTTCTTCTTTATGTTGTCCTCCATGAACACGTCTCTGCTCTCTCTTCCAGCTACCTCAAGCTCCCCCATAGGAAAATAAATCTAGAGAGGAGATCTCAAAAGTGTTTTATTTATGTCTCCTAGACAACAATGAGATCTGTTTGAAAGCAAAATGAGATTATAGCTTATGTCTCCTGTTTCTCATTCTTGCCTCCAGAAAAAAAGTTGCAAAAAGTCTCAGCTTAGTCTCCCTTTTAGTTCAAAAGGAGATCTTGTCAAACTCTGAGATGATCCTCAGGGATTTCTCAAGTGTTGTGACTCCTTTTGAGCTCAGGTGGAGAAATCAGAGAGCTCTCTCAATCATCTCAATCTAACCTCATCCATTTGTTTTTGTCAGACTCAGTTTTTGGGTCTCAAGTTGAGCTCAGATGGAGCAAAGAAAGAGCCTGAGCTCATCTTTTCATGAACATTTATAGTGCCCTGCAAAATTAACATTTCAATGGAATTGTCCACAAACTTACAATTCTCATTAAAACATTTGAACCACTTGCAAGATCAGCTATTTAGATGTCAAATGATCTCTTCTTTGACTTCACAGTATGGTCCTTCCTTTACAAGTCTGTTTGGAACAAAACTACTTCACAAAGATTTAGTGGATTTGAGAGAAATTGCAAAAGATAGAGATTTCACACCAGGTATGACAGACCATTTATTTAAGATATGGGCCGCAAAAGGGCTGACCAGATTAAGCCAGATTATTACAATTAAAGGGGTGGATTCTTCTGGGCGCTGGTGGCCTAGTGGTCTAAGTGCCCCACATACAGAGGCTACAGTCCTCGTTGCAGGGGTCACCGGTTCAATTCCCGGCTGGCTGACCATCTCCTGCATGTCTTCCCCCACTCACTACTCCCCACATTTCCTGTCTCTCTTCCGCTGTCCTGTCAAATAAAGGCAAAAATGCCAAAAGTATATTTAAAGAAAGAGAAGAAAATTAGCTATTAATGAGATCTCTCATTTAAGTCTCAAATCAGACTCATGTCATGGTCTCAACTATTTCTCCTAGTGAATTTTAGGAGAAACAAATGAGAACAATGTGAAACTTGAATGAGGCTGAAGTGAGAATCTCAATTTTGTCTCCAGAGACTTAGAAGAGAAAGCCTTGAGCAGTAAAATTTTCCAGTTTGATGGCCTGTTAGCTCGGATCAGGACCAGGATCTCTCTGGTGGACACCAGAGTTTGCAGCATGTCTCTGATGTTGTGTTTGTTTGGGCCGTTGCATCGTTGGTCCTTGTCGGCCTTGATAAAGACTCAGATATTTCCCAAAGTCCTAATAATTAGTTCAAAAATGTTGGTTAAAAAAAAGAGACCAAATAAAATCAGCGTTTAAAGCATCATTGGAGTAACCATCTGAAACACATACCGGGCTGAGAACTTGCATTAAACCATAAATCTGTCAGTGACGCTGAATATGAAGAAGAAACTTTGGTCATCCTTTTGTTCTGCAGCAGCTCAGGATTAAGAGACAGACACCTTCCAGCTGGACTCCAGAGGCAAGAACACTTCCTGCTCCCGAGTGCTCAGCCTGCAGGAGGAGACATTTAAAAATGATTACTTCAATGTAGAAAAATGTTCCAGCAGGACTCTCATACGTCTCTCTTTACAGGACACAGTTAAAGTCTTTTAATAGTCTGATCCCAGCCTGCAGCACAGAAAGGTCAGGAGTAAAATTCTGCCTGACACCGGAGCTTTTTCTCGCTTAATTTAAAGACATGTCAGGAAAGACCTTTCTCCTGGAGAGCAGAGGATCGTTCCATATTTATGACGGTGGTGTGAAGGGTATTAGAGGAGGAGGAGGAGAGAGGCTGAGAGAGAGATGTAAAAGAAAAGATGTATCTCTGCAGATCAGGAGGAGAGCAGGGAGGATCTGAATGAGGGGTGAAGCATGCACAGATAATAAATATGAATGACTCAATATCCCAGCATGCAACAAACAGGCATCCCCAATATGAGACAAAAACAGCTGAGCTTCCTCCTGATTGGATGGACATACAGGTGCAGCTCAAAAAATTAGAATATCGTGAAAAAGTTCAATTTTTTTTTACACTCAAGTCAGAAAGTGAAACTGATATATTGATTCATTACACATAGAGTGACATATTTCAAGCCTTTATTCTTGTAATTTTGAAGTTTATGGCTTACAGATAATGAAAACCCAAAATTCAGTGTCTCAGAAAATTTGAATATTGTTACAAAGTTCAATATTGGAAACTCATGGTGTCACACCCGAATCAGCTAATGAACTCAAAACACCTGAAAAGGTTTCCTGAGACTTTAAATGGTCTCTCAGTCTGGTTCAGTAGGGACACTTTCATGGGGAAGACTGCTGACTTGACAAATGTCCAGGAGACCATCATTGATACTCTCCACAAGGAGGGGGAGACACAAAAGGTCATTGCTAAAGAAGTTGGTTGTTCACAGAGTGCTTTATTCATAGAATGTTGAGTGGAAGGAAAAAGTGTGATATAAAAAGGTGCACAAGCAACAGGGATAATGGCAGCCTGGAGAGGATCGTCATACAAAAACCATTCAAGAATAAGGAACAGCTTCACAAGGAGTGGACGCTGGAGTCAGCGCATCAAGAGCCACTACGCACAGACGAATCCAGGACATGGGCTACAAATGTTGCATTCCTGAACGAGAGACAACATCAGAAGCGTCTTACCTGGGCTAAGGAGAAAAAGGACTGGACTGTTCCTCAGTGGTCCAAAGTCCTCTTTTCAGATGAAAATTTGCATTTAATTTCAAAATCCGGGTCCCAAAGTCTGGAGGAAGAGGGGAGAGGCACAGAATCCACATTGAAGTTTTAAAAAAACGCTCTTATGAGATAAACATAGCCTAGCTTTGGGAAGGAAAGTCTAAATATTCTACGTCTGTTAGCGTTAATCAGTGAAACATCTTCATCCTGTTAGTTCAAACACACAAATAAAATCAAAGTCTGTTTTTAACGGAGCGTCCCGCGTGTAAGGACGAGGAGAAGAAGAAGAGAGAGTGAATGTGTGAACACGGTTTGCAAACCCGCGTGCAAAGTTTATAACATGCGCCGAGATTTGTTATCTGTGCAGACAAATCTGTGTGGATGCTCTGTAATCTGTGTGCACAGGGTTACAAATCTGTCTCCCCAGATTACATATGCATGCACACAAATATTAAACTGTGCACATAGATTTACACACGGCTTGTTGTTTTCTTGAGCTGACACCCCGAGGCTCAGCAGCTTTTAGTTTCTCTGTCAATTAAGAAAAGCTGTTAAAGGCCCGTTACCGAAGAAGACGACCTGATCACACATCCCATCAGATCACTCCACAGAAAGTAGTCCGTCTCATTCCCCCTCCTTCATTAAACGTGTTATCAGGTGATGTTGGATGTAAAATCAGAGCTTCTGATTCTTGAATCCTCTGAAACTCTGAGGACAGCAGCCTGTTGATACCTCATATCTAAACTGTGCTCTTCTAAAATCCTAACTCACCCCCCACATTAAGGCGTCTTCCTTTGAGACCAGGCGGGCTCTAGCTTTGGTGGGCTGACCCCCTTCCTCTGAACGGCGCTCAGCAGCGAGGATGTTCTGTCCTCCACCTCCTCGTCCTCTTCATGTCAGATTCCTCCTCAGCTCAGCGCTCCGCTCTCTTGCTCTCTCTCTCTCTCTCTCCACAGATTATTTTTAGATCTCATTTTTCTTTCCCTCCGACTCTGACTGCCCACATATTGATTAGCTGCTCAGCAAACCACAGGGGAGGAAAAACAAGCAGATGAGTTATGAACAGAATGTGAGGAAGGTGTGAGGCGGCGGACGGAGATGTAGTTTTAGACTGCGGTAACTAAACTCTGATGTGAGGCTGTGTGAGTCTGAGAGGTGGAGGATGAGAGGTGGTGTTAAACATGTCGATAAATCACTTTATATAGATTGTTATTCAATCAGGCTCACGTGAGAGCGCTTTAAAAATACAAACGTAAAACTTTGACTCCGATAAATCTCATTCAAATCCTAAATTTCAAAATAAGAGTCTAAAATTAAATCTTTACGATGTTTTATTCTGAAGAGGACAAATTTACAAATGAGTCGGCTTTTAAAAACAACAACGAGACAAAGCCGGACGATCACAGCGAGTCTGAAGACAACATCTGAAAGAGGACGCTGAGTTAATCCGTCTGATGTCTTCAAACAGGAAGTTCCTCACCGTGGATGCTCGTTTACTTCCTGTGAGCCGTCAAGATTCAGAAACCAGGAGTAGAGCTGCGAGAAGAGCTCAGAGGCCAGGCTCACAGGAGCTCAGATATTCATTGGTATCAGTCACGTGTTCAGTGGCGTCGTATAGGGGGGGAAGTTAGGACGATTCTAAGGGCCCATGACTGACAGGGGGCCAGAAAATAATAATACAAATTTAAAAAAAAAAAAAATCTTAATAATATTTTATTCAGAATAAGGTAATTAAAAAACGGTCCCGTTGTCTCCATAAAATGTATATCAGTGATCTCTACTTTATTTGGGCATATTCATGTTAACCCCCCGTATCGGCATGAAATGGTACAGCCCTGCCTGAGTCGCGCTAATCAGCTGTGCCGAAGTCAGACAGAAGTTGCACAGAGTGCGCTAAAGGCAGCTAAAATGTCTGGAAAGACAAAGTCTGGGTCCCAGAAAAGGAGGGAAAGAAAGGAGAGAGAGGAGAGAGAGAAGAAAGGGCGACAGTATGTCACCCAGTTTTTCTCCAGGAAAGTGTCACGGCTGTGGCAGTGCCTTCTCTCCCCTGTTGTGTTAACCCTCCTCTCTGCCTTTGCCCCCTCCTTCCTGTGTGCTTGGTGAAGGTGTGGCTCAGGAGACACACCTGTGAGTGATCTGAATCAGCAGCACTACAAATACCTGGTCCTCCTGCCACTTCAGTGCCGGATTGTTCCTTCGCCACTGGTGATTATAATCGTCAAGTACTTAGTCATCAAGTGTGTCTAAAGATCAGAATTTTTTCCCCTCATGCCTGACGTGCTGTGTTTTTTCTCTCCGTGTGCAGCGATCCTCCTGCTACCTGTTTTTCACCAGGCGTCTTGGAGCTGGCTTCCTGGATATTTTTGTTTTACCTCAGTTGTCTCCACAATAAATTGACTGTACTCTTCAATTTGTCTCCGTCTCAGCTCCTGGGGCCCTCTGTTGAGAGCACACCCTGACAGAAATGTTGGTATAGTCTGTGAGTGGTTAAAATCAACCTGTTTGCTAGTTTGATGTCCACAATCAGATGAACTATGTTTTAGCTAATTATACTAAATGGGTTTCCCCACCCTCCCTACCAGACTCAGCAGCTGATACGTCAGCAGTTGCACTGTCTCCCCACAACTCCCCCCAACCCAATGAACAAGAAGGTGAGCAACGTAGCATGTCAATTAGCATTATTGAAGGGGGTCTGTGGGAATCTCTTGTTTCTCTCTCTATCTGTACTATTACTAAAGCCTCTAAAAACAAAGCTATAGCTAAGCTACATAAGCTACAGCCTATAGTCTGTTTTGGATGCTGGGCAGGTTGAAGCATTGAGTGATGTAGTCTGTTTTAATGTCACAGAGATTACTCAAATAATACCTTCAAATCAGATATGTTGATGCTGACTGACAGCAGTTGCACAGGGTTCTTGTGGTCTTTGGTGATGGGGCCCAATGTGATATTTTTTCATGGGGCCCAAAATCCCTGGCGGCGCCCCTGGTCACGTGACCTTTGACCACAACGCCATCAACAGGCTCCAGTGGAAACTCAATGAATAAGGTGTCTTGGTTTGGTGAACTGGAGTCTGCTGGACAGGTAATGAACCAGTCCACAGCACGGTCTAGATACTGGGAAATAACGTTATAATAAGAAATCACAGCTCAAGGTGCAAATATCAGAAAGATAGGCCTATGTTTGATTTAGTCAAAGATCTGAAATACTAAAGGTCGTTCTCACATCTCCTCCTCTTGGTTATTTCAGCTTCATGAACCAGATAGTTTAGTTTAAACACTGAACGGTTTGAAGGTGACGTTTTAGAAACTGGAATATTGTCCTGGGTTTGGAGCTTCTGTTTTTCAGAGGAAATAAAAACCTTCTGCAGTTTGAACTGTGACTTGAATAACTTTAAGAATCCGTCTGTGTTTATTCCTCAAAGCCTCCAATAAAGCACGCTGTTTACACTCTGTTAATAAGAACAGTCTCCTCTCACACACACTCTGTATGAACAGACTGAACACACAGATGTACAGTGTTATCAGTCTCTGTCCTCTGTGATGGATATCACTGAAACTGTCTTTGTATTAGAAAAAGCTGAAATAGATTCCCAGCAGCCGTGGGGATAAGAGAGGAAGATGTTCTGCACAGGACATCCAGTCCTCTGAATATTTGAACACTCGTCTGTTTGAGTCAGAAATCAAAGCTTCGATCAAAAGTTCAGGAGATCAAATCTTTTAATGAAAAGCGAGCTGAAGAAGAAAAAACACACAAACTTTGTATTGAGTGAAAAACTCAAAATCACTGACGCTCCAAAGTTTAAGAGTCAACACTGTTTGAATTAAACCGACCAATGAGAGCGGGCCTCAGGGCCTCAGGGCCTCAGCGCTCACTGCAGGAGCTGAAGGGACGAAGACTTCCTCTCACAGCGGAGGGAGAACACATCAGAAGGTTTAATGACTAATAATAATTTAATAACTTTCTTTCTTTCTTTAACCAGGTAAGAGACTCATTGAGAATTAAAACCTCTTTTACAAGAGTGACCTGACCAAGACGGCAGCACAAAATAGGTTACAACACACAACAAGCACACAAAACAACACAAATAGAATACGGTCACAGTTTCACATGGTTACATGATTACACAGTGCAATCACAGGATCCAATGGAGCTTGTTCATTTCTCTGTCTTTTATGAGTGACTTAAATTCCCCCAGAGTTACAAGATGTGTCAGTTTCAAGTCCTTCTGCACATCATTCCAGGTAAACAGGGCTGAAAATTTTAAAGCCTTTTTGCCCAGTTCAGCTCTGACTCTCGGGACCTGCAACTGTATGATGTCGTGAGAGCGCAGGCCATATCGGCTGAAGTTTCTACACATGTGTACACATAAATATGTGGGGAGAAGTCCAAGAATAGATTTATAAATGAAAATCAGCCAGTGAGAGGGTCTACTAATGTAGCTCTAGCGAAAGTTCAGTCAGGAAGACTATAAAGCAATCACAGCAGTTGTCTAACTCTCTCTCCCTCATTCAATAGCTCACCCGCTTCCAGCTGCACGCTCCGGAGCTGTCATTGGCTAATAAGCAGCGGCGTCATCCAATAGCTCAGTGGCGCGCTCTTATCGTCAGCCTATCAACTCTCTGCAGTCTTTTTAAATGTGTCTCTCTCTCCTGCTAGTTCCTTCTTGCATTGATGGTGCGCACCCCTCCAGCTCCCCATCTCCACCTGGTCTCTGCGAATCTTCATTCCTTGGGTCATCAACCACTGCCACCAGTGTCTGGACTCTAGGGGGGATTTCTTCAGCTGCCAAATTCACACATCCTACGCTCATGACATTATCCCCATAGAGTCCTTACGCCAAATATTTCTGTCAAGTTCCATCATTCATCAGTTGTAATAAATAACCTTTAATATTCAAATTGTGTCTCTCCTGATTGAAATGAAATAATGAAGAAACTACACTTCTTTCCAAATCACCATGAGCACAACACAAGAGATGACAGGAGAAACTTAATACACACAGCATAATAAGCTTCAGGTGTGACACGGGACACAGGTGAGACTAACGAGGAGGGAAACGCACGAGGGCAGGAAGTAGAACTAAAGACACACAGGGAGCAAGAGCTACAAGATGAGGAAGGTGAGCATGAAGCAGGACGAGATCAGCTCCAGAGGTGCAGACAGAACACACACACATACACACACACCAACGTGAACCGGGTTGGTTTGGAGCTGGTTGAACTCGTGAACCAACATGGCACCCGTTTGTTTGTCCACCCGCTCGAGCCCGTGGAAGAGGCACATCATGGCGTCAGATTTACGTGACCGCTTTCCCTCACAACAACAACAATGGCGGACAACGGCAGCTTGTCTCCTCGGCCGACCACTGCTTTGCCTTGGAATCCATAAGTCTCTTTTATTGTTTCGCTACAGGACAATGGAGGAAACGCATTTGGTTTGTGATCACGGCAACCCCACCCTTTGCCCCTCGCCCCTGACGTAAGCGGTTCGCGGTTCTAGACCAGCAAAGAGTTGGAGCCGCTCTGGAACCGGTTCTCCCGGCTGGGATCCGGTTCACTCGCAGTCGAAACAAGAAAAAACGGTTCTCAATTGAGCGCCCTTGGTTGAAAAGAGGTAAGTGAGTCAGTCTGGTACATCAGGTACACTCTACTGTGACACCTTGTGTCCGCTCTCTCCTCCAATCAGAGAAGGATCCTGAGCATCCCATGCACTCAGATTCTTGTTTCTTAAAGTGAAGTGGATAAAAATAGTTATCGTGCCCTGTTAGCCTTCCACCTCCTGTCTGCTCCCTTTAACACATCAAACAGCATTTATATTCAGCCTGTAGCTGTTAGAACCTTTATCTCCTCTCTGGATGTTTCCTGGTTCTCTGATGGTTTTCCTCTTTGAGCCCGAGGCCGAGCTGAACGCTCGCTGCTCTTTATTTAGAGAGAAAAACAACAAGAGGCTGAACCAGGACGGAGGGAGTGTTAGCCACTCAGCATGCAAGCGTCTGATTTACCGCTCGACGTTCGGCGCTGCACCTTGATCAAGTGCTATTGATCGAGTCATGAATGGAGCTGAATCAATGAGCGGAGACCTTCAGCGGGACGCCGCGGTAATAAAAGAGTCAGAGCGGTGGGCGGCTGAGGTTCAGATCTCTGCCGGTCAGGTCTCTTCTCTCTCAGCTCTTTGTGCTCCTGCTTTTAATTCTACTTAACCTTCTCCAACCCTCGCACCATGTGTGTGAGTGTGAGTGTGTGTTTTTGTGTGTGTGTGTGTGTGTGTGTGTGTGTGTGTGTGTGTGTGTGTGTGTGTGTAGGTGGCAGGAAAGAGGAGAGTCTGTGGGTGTTCACAGTGTCACAGTGTGGGTGTTGTTCTCTTTAACCCGGACTCAGAGAAAGAGAAGAATAAACAGACGCTTCGAGGCTGTAGAGAAAAACATGAATCTTATTCTCTCTGTTCGTGAAGTTACAAGCTTTCTTTAGAGACAGGCAGGATGTTATTTACAGGACCGATTGCAGGCCGGTTGCTGTAACCGACGAGGCCCAGGACCACATGTTGAACCTCTGTCCCTCTGTTGAACATGCAGAAACACACACAGGTCCCTGTAAGAGTTCTCTTCAGACTAGGGGTGGGACCAAAACCGGTTCCAATTGATCAATTCCATCGCAATCGTACACCTCAAATGTTGTCGATTCTTCTTAACGATTCATTACCCAGCACGACATCACGTCACGTCGCGGTACATTGCATTACATCACACACTCTGCGACGCAGAACTCCTAGGTGCAAATACATATTATTTTAGTCTGTACATATTAGTCATGCCTATTTGTTGTTCTTTTGTATTTATAGCTGATGTTGTTATTATATTTCTATTTTTTATTTGTATGTCTAATTCTTATGCCTTGTACAAAGAGAGCACAGTTTACAAAGTCAAGTTCCTTGTGAGTTCAAGCATACCTGGCCAATACAGGTGATTGTGATTCTGATTCTGATACCTCAAATATGAGGCTCTGAGAGCCGATGCTTTATAGTGAATCAGGAGAGCCGGCTCGCATCTAGAGAGAGCCGGCTCCCAGTTTTTTCCTTTCTCTGCTTAGCTCTCACAGTGCTCAGCCCCAGCTCTGCTCACAGCAGAACTTTGTTTTGATTGGTCAGCATGGCGGCCATGCGGCCAATCACATGTGAGGATATAGGATACAGATGATGGAGGGGAGGCTGTGTATCCTGACTTCATCTGTTCCTTCAGAGAGAGTCTTCTTGAAGACCGGGCAAATACTCACTGAGAGGAGAAATCGGATCAGCCCTTCCAAGCTGAGGCATCTGATTTTTCTCAATGCCAACCTGAAAACATTAAAAATGTTTGCTTGAGTTTGGTTCGGTTCTGGTTCTGTTTGCTTGAGTTCGGTACTGGTTCGGTACAGTTCTGGTACAGTTCTGTTACAGTTCTGGTACGGTTCTGGTACGGTTCTGTTCTAGTTTGGTTCTGGTACGGTTCTGGTTCGGGTCTGGTTCGGTTCTGGTTCGGTTCTGGTTCGGTTTGCTTGAATTCGGTTCTGGTTCGGTACAGTTCTGGTACAGTTCTGGTACAGTTCTGGTTCAGTTCTGGTTCAGGTCTGGTTCGGTTCTGGTTGGGTTTGCTTGTCTTTGGTTCTGGTTCTGTTTGTATGAGTTTGGTTCTGGTTCGGTACAGTTCTGGTACAGTTCTGTTACAGTTCTGGTACGGTTCTGTTCTAGTTTGGTTCTGGTATGGTTCTGGTATGGTTCTGGTTCGGGTCTGGTTCGGTTCTGGTTCAGTTCTGGTTCGGTTCTAGTTCGGTTTGCTTGAATTTGGTTCTGGTTCGGTACAGTTCTGGTACAGTTCTGGTTCAGTTCTGGTTCGGTTCTGGTTCGGGTCTGGTTCGGTTCTGGTTGGGTTTGCTTGTCTTTGGTTCTGGTTCTGTTTGTATGAGTTTGGTTCTGGTTCTAACCCTAACCCTAACCCTAATCAATGAAAAGCTGGAGCACTTTCCATCACACTAGAAGGCTGCTGGGATAGGGTTACTTTTGCAGCTCAATTCATTCTACCATTTGTAGATTGTACTTCAAAAGCACAGTTATTATAACAGTGAGAGTAAAGTGTCCTAATTTCAAGTCCCATTGGCAGTCCATGTCAGGGATTTGAGCCCAGGATCCTTGCATGGAAAGGCAGCGGCCACATCCAAAACACCACAGAGCTGCCTGGCAGTGATGGCCTTTTGAGGTTTTTTCATTCAACCACCTTGTTTTAGTTGTACAAAATAAATGCTCAACCATATAGTGAGGAAACTGTTTCAATTTTAACTCACACTGGAAGCCCGTACTGGGATTTGAACCCACAACCATCAGAGTGAAAGGCAGGAGCCCTTTCCAGTACACTACAGAACTGCTTGGATGAGCTTACTTTTGCAGCTCATTTTCATTTCACCATTTGTATATTGTACTTCAAAAGCACAGTTATTATAAGAGTGAGAGTAAAGTGTCCTGACTAGCAGTGATTGCCTTTTTAGGTCTTTTCCTTCAACCACTTTGTTATAGTTCTTTAAAAGAACTGCTCCAACACATTGTGAGCAACCTCATTCATTCTCACTTCACATTGGAAGCCCTTACTGGGATTTGAACCCACAACCATCAGAGGGAAAGGCAGGAGCCCTTTCCATCACACTACAGAACTGCTTGGATGAGCTTACTTTTGCAGCTCTTTTTCATTCTACCATTTGTAGATCATACTTCAAAAGCACAGTTATTATAACAGTGAGAGTAAAGTGTCCTAATTTCATGTCCCATTGGCAGTCCATGCCAGGGATTTGAGCCCAGGATCCTTGCATGGAAAGGCAGCGGCCATATCCACAACACCACAGAGCTGCCTGGAAGTGATGGCTTTTTTAGATCTTTTCATTCAACCACCTAGTTGTAGTTGTTTAAAAGTACAGCTCAACCACATTGTGAGGAACCTGTTTCATTTTCACCTCACATTTAAAGCCCTCAGTTGGATTTGAACCCACAACAGTCAAAGTGAAAGGTAGCACTCATATCCAAAACACCAAAGAGCTGCCTGGCAGTGATTGCTTATACTGGTCTTTTCATTCAACCACGTTGTTGTAGTTGTTTAAAAGAACTGCTCAAACACATTGTGAGGAACCTCATTCATTCTCACCTCACATTGGAAGCCCATACTGGGATTTGAATCCACAACTGTCAGAGTGAAAGGCAGGAGCCCTTTCCATCACACTAGAAGGCTGCTTGGATGAGCTTACTTTTGCCGCTCTTATTCATTCTACCATTTGTAGATCATACTTCAAAAGCACAGTTATTTTAATAGTGAGAGTAAAGTGTCCTAATTTCAAGTCCCATTGGCAGTCCATGTCAGGGATTTGAGCCCAGGATCCTTGCATGGAAAGGCAGCTGCCATATCCAAAACACCACAGAGCTAACCGGCAGTGATGGCCTTTTGAGGTTTTTTCATTCAACCACCTTGTTGTAGTTGTACAAAATAAATGCTCAACCACATAGTGAGGAAACTGTTTCAATTTTAACTCACACTGGAAGCCCGTACTGGGATTTGAACCCACAACCATCAGAGTGAAAGGCAGGAGCCCTTTCCAGTACACTACAGAACTGCTTGGATGAGCTTACTTTTGCAGCTCTTTTTCATTTCACCATTTGTATATTGTACTTCAAAAGCACAGTTATTATAAGAGTGAGAGTAAAGTGTCCCGACTAGCAGTGATTGCCTTTTTAGGTCTTTTCCGTCAACCACTTTGTTATAGTTCTTTAAAATAACTGCTTGAACACATTGTGAGGAACCTCATTCATTCTCACCTCACATTGGAAGCCCTTACTGGGATTTGAACCCATAACCATCAGAGGGAAAGGCAGGAGCCCTTTCCATCACACTACAGAACTGCTTGGATGAGCTTACTTTTGCCGCTCTTTTTCATTCTACCATTTGTAGATCATACTTCGAAAGCACAGTTATTATAACAGTGAGAGTAAAGTGTCCTAATTTCATGTCCCATTGGCAGTCCATGCCAGGGATTTGAGCCCAGGATCCTTGCATGGAAAGGCAGCGGCCATATCCAAAACACCACAGAGCTGCCTGGCAGTGATGGCCTTTTGAGGTTTTTTCATTCAACCACCTAGTTGTAGTTGTTTAAAAGTACAGCTCAACCACACTGTGAGGAACCTGTTTCATTTTCACCTCACATTTAAAGCCCTCAGTTGGATTTGAAACCTCAACCATCAAAGTGAAAGGTAGCACTCATATCCAAAACACCAAGGAGCTGCCTGGCGGTGATTGCTTTTACTGGTCTTTTCCTTCAACCACTTTGTTGTAGTTGTTTAAAAGTACAGCTCAACCACAACGTGAGGAACCTGTTTCATTTTCACCTTACATTTGAAGCCCGTACTGGGATTTGAACCTACAACTATCAGAGTGAAAGGCTGGAGCACTTTCCATCACACTAGAAGGCTGCTTGGATAGGTTTACTTTTGCAGCTCTTTTTCATTCTACCATTTGTAGATCATACTTCAAAAGCACAGTTATTATAACAGTGAGAGTAAAGTGTCCTAATTTCAAGTACCATTGGCAGTCCATGCCAGGGATTTGAGCCCAGGATCCTTGCATGGAAAGGCAGCGGCCACATCCAAAACACCACAGAGCTGCCTGGCAGTGATGGCCTTTTTAGGTTTTTTCATTCAACCACCTTGTTGTAGTTGTACAAAATAAATGCTCAACCACACTGTGAGGAAACTGTTTCAATTTTAACTCACACTGGAAGACCGTACTGGGATTTGAACCCACAACCATCAGAGTGAAAGGCAGGAGCCCTTTCCAGTACACTACAGAACTGCTTGGATGAGCTTACTTTTGCAGCTCTTTTTCATTTCACCATTTGTATATTGTACTTCAAAAGCACAGTTATTATAAGAGTGAGAGTAAAGTGTCCCGACTAGCAGTGATTGCCTTTTTAGGTCTTTTCCTTCAACCACTTTGTTATAGTTCTTTAAAAGAACTGCTTAAACACATTGTGAGGAACCTCATTCATTCTCACCTCACATTGGAAGCCCTTACTGGGATTTGAACCCACAACCATCAGAGAGAAAGGCAGGAGCCCTTTCCATCACACTACAGAACTGCTTGGATGAGCTTACTTTTGCCACTCTTTTTCATTCTACCATTTGTAGATCATACTTCAAAAGCACAGTTATTATAACAGTGAGAGTAAAGTGTCCTAATTTCATGTCCCATTGGCAGTCCATGCCAGGGATTTGAGCCCAGGATCCTTGCATGGAAAGGCAGCGGCCATATCCACAACACCACAGAGCTGCCTTGCAGTGATGGCTTTTTTAGATCTTCTCATTTAACCACCTAGTTGTAGTTGTTTAAAAGTACAGCTCAACCACACTGTGAGGAACCTGTTTCATTTTCACCTCACATTTAAAGCCCTCAGTTGGATTTGAACCCCCAACCATCAAAGTGAAAGGTAGCACTCATATCCAAAACACCAAGGAGCTGCCTGGCAGTGATTGCTTTTACTGGTCCTTTCCTTCAACCACTTTGTTGTAGTTGTTTAAAAGTACAGCTCAACCACAACGTGAGGAACCTGTTTCATTTTCACCATACATTTGAAGCCCATACTGGGATTTGAACCTACAACTATCAGAGTGAAAGGCTGGAGCACTTTCCATCACACAAGAAGGCTGCTTGGATAGGATTACTTTTGCAGCTCTTTTTCATTCTACCATTTGTAGATCATACTTCAAAAGCACAGTTATTATAACAGTGAGAGTAAAGTGTCCTAATTTCATGTCCCATTGGCAGTCCATGTCAGGGATTTGAGCCCAGGATCCTTGCATGGAAAGGCAGCGGCCATATCAAAAACACTACAGAGCTGCCTGGCAGTGATGGCCTTTTGAGGTTTTTTCATTCAACCACCTTGTTGTAGGTGTACAAAATAAATGCTCAAACACATAGTGAGGAAACTGTTTCAATTTTAAGTCACATTGGAGGCCTGTTCTGGGATTTGAACCCACAACCATCAGAGTGAGAGGCAGGAGTCATTTCCATCACACTACAGAACTGCTTGGATGAGCTTACTTTTGCTGCTCTTTTTCATTGTACCATTTGTAGATCGTACTTCAAAAGCACAGTTATTATAACAGTTTGAGAAAAGTGTTCTAATTCCATCTCCCATGGGCAGTCCATGTCAGGGATTCGAGTTGGGGACCCTTGAATGGAAATGTGACTGTCATATCTACAACACCACAGAGCTGCCTGGCAGTGATGGCTTTTTTAGGTCTTTTCATTCAACCACCTAGTTGTAGTTGTTTAAAAGTACAGCTCAACCACATTGTGAGGAACCTGTTTCATTTTCACCTCACATTTAAAGCCCTCAGTTGGATTTGAACCCCCAACCATCAAAGTGAAAGGTAGCACTCATATCCAAAACACTGCCCAGGATCCTTGCGTGGAAAGGCAGCTGCCACATCCAAAACACCACAGAGCTGCCTGGCAGTGATGGCCTTTTGAGGTTTTTTCATACAACCACCTTGTTGTAGTCGTACAAAATATATGCTCAAACACATAGTGAGGAAACTGTTTCAATTTTAACTCACATTGGAAGCCCGTGCTGGGATTTGAACCCACAACCATCAGAGTGAAAGGCAGGAGCCCTTTCCATCACACTATAGGGCTGCCTGAGTGACCTTACTTTTGCAAAAGCCAGCCTGTGGTGTGATTGAAAGTGCTGCAACCTTTATGTCTGACAGTTGTGGGTTCCCACACAGGGTTTCCAATGTGAGATGAAACTAAAACAGTTTCCTCACAATGTGTTTGAGCTGTTCTAATAAAAAACTTCTAGAACGAGTAGAACAAAAAAGAAAATCACTGCCAGCTAGCTCAGTGGCGTTGTAGATATGGCTGCTTGCTTACAGTTCAAAGGTACAGGGTTCAAGTCCAGTGTAGGGAGAGTTCAAGGTTGAGGCAGGGACAGTACAAGGTTGAGGCAGGGACAGTACAAGGTTGAGGCAGGAACAGTACAAGGATGAGGCAGGAATGTGGAAGGGACAGAAGGAGGAGCAGGCAGGAAGGAGCAGGACAAAAGCCATGAATTCACCTCAAACAGGTGAAAAAGCAGATGGGAAAATGGCTGGAAGAAAAACGGACCCCCGGTGTAAGGTGGTGTAAGGTGGTGTAAGGTGGTGTAAGGTGGTGTAAGGTGGTGTAAGGTGGTGTAAGGTGGTGTAAGGTGTGTAAGGTGGTGTAAGGTGGTGTAAGGTGGTGTAAGGTGGTGTAAGGTGGTGTAAGGTGGTGTAAGGTGGTGTAAGGTGGTGTAAGGTGGTGTAAGGTGGTGTAAGGTGGTGTAAGGTGGTGTAAGGTGGTGTAAGGTGGTGTAAGGTGGTGTAAGGTGGTGTAAGGTGGTGTAAGGTGGTGTAAGGTGGTGTAAGGTGGTGTAAGGTGGTGTAAGGTGGTGTAAGGTGGTGTAAGGTGGTGTAAGGTGGTGTAAGGTGGTGTAAGGTGGTGTAAGGTGGTGTAAGGTGGTGTAAGGTGGTGTAAGGTGGTGTAAGGTGGTGTAAGGTGGTGTAAGGTGGTGTAAGGTGGTGTAAGGTGGTGTAAGGTGGTGTAAGGTGGTGTAAGGTGGTGTAAGGTGGTGTAAGGTGGTGTAAGGTGGTGTAAGGTGGTGTAAGGTGGTGTAAGGTGGTGTAAGGTGGTGTAAGGTGGTGTAAGGTGGTGTAAGGTGGTGTAAGGTGGTGTAAGGTGGTGTAAGGTGGTGTAAGGTGGTGTAAGGTGGTGTAAGGTGGTGTAAGGTGGTGTAAGGTGGTGTAAGGTGGTGTAAGGTGGTGTAAGGTGGTGTAAGGTGGTGTAAGGTGGTGTAAGGTGGTGTAAGGTGGTGTAAGGTGGTGTAAGGTGGTGTAAGGTGGTGTAAGGTGGTGTAAGGTGGTGTAAGGTGGTGTAAGGTGGTGTAAGGTGGTGTAAGGTGGTGTAAGGTGGTGTAAGGTGGTGTAAGGTGGTGTAAGGTGGTGTAAGGTGGTGTAAGGTGGTGTAAGGTGGTGTAAGGTGGTGTAAGGTGGTGTAAGGTGGTGTAAGGTGGTGTAAGGTGGTGTAAGGTGGTGTAAGGTGGTGTAAGGTGGTGTAAGGTGGTGTAAGGTGGTGTAAGGTGGTGTAAGGTGGTGTAAGGTGGTGTAAGGTGGTGTAAGGTGGTGTAAGGTGGTGTAAGGTGGTGTAAGGTGGTGTAAGGTGGTGTAAGGTGGTGTAAGGTGGTGTAAGGTGGTGTAAGGTGGTGTAAGGTGGTGTAAGGTGGTGTAAGGTGGTGTAAGGTGGTGTAAGGTGGTGTAAGGTGGTGTAAGGTGGTGTAAGGTGGTGTAAGGTGGTGTAAGGTGGTGTAAGGTGGTGTAAGGTGGTGTAAGGTGGTGTAAGGTGGTGTAAGGTGGTGTAAGGTGGTGTAAGGTGGTGTAAGGTGGTGTAAGGTGGTGTAAGGTGGTGTAAGGTGGTGTAAGGTGGTGTAAGGTGGTGTAAGGTGGTGTAAGGTGGTGTAAGGTGGTGTAAGGTGGTGTAAGGTGGTGTAAGGTGGTGTAAGGTGGTGTAAGGTGGTGTAAGGTGGTGTAAGGTGGTGTAAGGTGGTGTAAGGTGGTGTAAGGTGGTGTAAGGTGGTGTAAGGTGGTGTAAGGTGGTGTAAGGTGGTGTAAGGTGGTGTAAGGTGGTGTAAGGTGGTGTAAGGTGGTGTAAGGTGGTGTAAGGTGGTGTAAGGTGGTGTAAGGTGGTGTAAGGTGGTGTAAGGTGGTGTAAGGTGGTGTAAGGTGGTGTAAGGTGGTGTAAGGTGGTGTAAGGTGGTGTAAGGTGGTGTAAGGTGGTGTAAGGTGGTGTAAGGTGGTGTAAGGTGGTGTAAGGTGGTGTAAGGTGGTGTAAGGTGGTGTAAGGTGGTGTAAGGTGGTGTAAGGTGGTGTAAGGTGGTGTAAGGTGGTGTAAGGTGGTGTAAGGTGTGTAAGGTGGTGTAAGGTGGTGTAAGGTGGTGTAAGGTGGTGTAAGGTGGTGTAAGGTGGTGTAAGGTGGTGTAAGGTGGTGTAAGGTGGTGTAAGGTGGTGTAAGGTGGTGTAAGGTGGTGTAAGGTGGTGTAAGGTGGTGTAAGGTGGTGTAAGGTGGTGTAAGGTGGTGTAAGGTGGTGTAAGGTGGTGTAAGGTGGTGTAAGGTGGTGTAAGGTGGTGTAAGGTGGTGTAAGGTGGTGTAAGGTGGTGTAAGGTGGTGTAAGGTGGTGTAAGGTGGTGTAAGGTGGTGTAAGGTGGTGTAAGGTGGTGTAAGGTGGTGTAAGGTGGTGTAAGGTGGTGTAAGGTGGTGTAAGGTGGTGTAAGGTGGTGTAAGGTGGTGTAAGGTGGTGTAAGGTGGTGTAAGGTGGTGTAAGGTGGTGTAAGGTGGTGTAAGGTGGTGTAAGGTGGTGTAAGGTGGTGTAAGGTGGTGTAAGGTGGTGTAAGGTGGTGTAAGGTGGTGTAAGGTGGTGTAAGGTGGTGTAAGGTGGTGTAAGGTGGTGTAAGGTGGTGTAAGGTGGTGTAAGGTGGTGTAAGGTGGTGTAAGGTGGTGTAAGGTGGTGTAAGGTGGTGTAAGGTGGTGTAAGGTGGTGTAAGGTGGTGTAAGGTGGTGTAAGGTGGTGTAAGGTGGTGTAAGGTGGTGTAAGGTGGTGTAAGGTGGTGTAAGGTGGTGTAAGGTGGTGTAAGGTGGTGTAAGGTGGTGTAAGGTGGTGTAAGGTGGTGTAAGGTGGTGTAAGGTGGTGTAAGGTGGTGTAAGGTGGTGTAAGGTGGTGTAAGGTGGTGTAAGGTGGTGTAAGGTGGTGTAAGGTGGTGTAAGGTGGTGTAAGGTGGTGTAAGGTGGTGTAAGGTGGTGTAAGGTGGTGTAAGGTGGTGTAAGGTGGTGTAAGGTGGTGTAAGGTGGTGTAAGGTGGTGTAAGGTGGTGTAAGGTGGTGTAAGGTGGTGTAAGGTGGTGTAAGGTGGTGTAAGGTGGTGTAAGGTGGTGTAAGGTGGTGTAAGGTGGTGTAAGGTGGTGTAAGGTGGTGTAAGGTGGTGTAAGGTGGTGTAAGGTGGTGTAAGGTGGTGTAAGGTGGTGTAAGGTGGTGTAAGGTGGTGTAAGGTGGTGTAAGGTGGTGTAAGGTGGTGTAAGGTGGTGTAAGGTGGTGTAAGGTGGTGTAAGGTGGTGTAAGGTGGTGTAAGGTGGTGTAAGGTGGTGTAAGGTGGTGTAAGGTGGTGTAAGGTGGTGTAAGGTGGTGTAAGGTGGTGTAAGGTGGTGTAAGGTGGTGTAAGGTGGTGTAAGGTGGTGTAAGGTGGTGTAAGGTGGTGTAAGGTGGTGTAAGGTGGTGTAAGGTGGTGTAAGGTGGTGTAAGGTGGTGTAAGGTGGTGTAAGGTGGTGTAAGGTGGTGTAAGGTGGTGTAAGGTGGTGTAAGGTGGTGTAAGGTGGTGTAAGGTGGTGTAAGGTGGTGTAAGGTGGTGTAAGGTGGTGTAAGGTGGTGTAAGGTGGTGTAAGGTGGTGTAAGGTGGTGTAAGGTGGTGTAAGGTGGTGTAAGGTGGTGTAAGGTGGTGTAAGGTGGTGTAAGGTGGTGTAAGGTGGTGTAAGGTGGTGTAAGGTGGTGTAAGGTGGTGTAAGGTGGTGTAAGGTGGTGTAAGGTGGTGTAAGGTGGTGTAAGGTGGTGTAAGGTGGTGTAAGGTGGTGTAAGGTGGTGTAAGGTGGTGTAAGGTGGTGTAAGGGGTGGTGTAAGGTGGTGTAAGGTGGTGTAAGGTGGTGTAAGGTGGTGTAAGGTGGTGTAAGGTGGTGTAAGGTGGTGTAAGGTGGTGTAAGGTGGTGTAAGGTGGTGTAAGGTGGTGTAAGGTGGTGTAAGGTGGTGTAAGGTGGTGTAAGGTGGTGTAAGGTGGTGTAAGGTGGTGTAAGGTGGTGTAAGGTGGTGTAAGGTGGTGTAAGGTGGTGTAAGGTGGTGTAAGGTGGTGTAAGGTGGTGTAAGGTGGTGTAAGGTGGTGTAAGGTGGTGTAAGGTGGTGTAAGGTGGTGTAAGGTGGTGTAAGGTGGTGTAAGGTGGTGTAAGGTGGTGTAAGGTGGTGTAAGGTGGTGTAAGGTGGTGTAAGGTGGTGTAAGGTGGTGTAAGGTGGTGTAAGGTGGTGTAAGGTGGTGTAAGGTGGTGTAAGGTGGTGTAAGGTGGTGTAAGGTGGTGTAAGGTGGTGTAAGGTGGTGTAAGGTGGTGTAAGGTGGTGTAAGGTGGTGTAAGGTGGTGTAAGGTGGTGTAAGGTGGTGTAAGGTGGTGTAAGGTGGTGTAAGGTGGTGTAAGGTGGTGTAAGGTGGTGTAAGGTGGTGTAAGGTGGTGTAAGGTGGTGTAAGGTGGTGTAAGGTGGTGTAAGGTGGTGTAAGGTGGTGTAAGGTGGTGTAAGGTGGTGTAAGGTGGTGTAAGGTGGTGTAAGGTGGTGTAAGGTGGTGTAAGGTGGTGTAAGGTGGTGTAAGGTGGTGTAAGGTGGTGTAAGGTGGTGTAAGGTGGTGTAAGGTGGTGTAAGGTGGTGTAAGGTGGTGTAAGGTGGTGTAAGGTGGTGTAAGGTGGTGTAAGGTGGTGTAAGGTGGTGTAAGGTGGTGTAAGGTGGTGTAAGGTGGTGTAAGGTGGTGTAAGGTGGTGTAAGGTGGTGTAAGGTGGTGTAAGGTGGTGTAAGGTGGTGTAAGGTGGTGTAAGGTGGTGTAAGGTGGTGTAAGGTGGTGTAAGGTGGTGTAAGGTGGTGTAAGGTGGTGTAAGGTGGTGTAAGGTGGTGTAAGGTGGTGTAAGGTGGTGTAAGGTGGTGTAAGGTGGTGTAAGGTGGTGTAAGGTGGTGTAAGGTGGTGTAAGGTGGTGTAAGGTGGTGTAAGGTGGTGTAAGGTGGTGTAAGGTGGTGTAAGGTGGTGTAAGGTGGTGTAAGGTGGTGTAAGGTGGTGTAAGGTGGTGTAAGGTGGTGTAAGGTGGTGTAAGGTGGTGTAAGGTGGTGTAAGGTGGTGTAAGGTGGTGTAAGGTGGTGTAAGGTGGTGTAAGGTGGTGTAAGGTGGTGTAAGGTGGTGTAAGGTGGTGTAAGGTGGTGTAAGGTGGTGTAAGGTGGTGTAAGGTGGTGTAAGGTGGTGTAAGGTGGTGTAAGGTGGTGTAAGGTGGTGTAAGGTGGTGTAAGGTGGTGTAAGGTGGTGTAAGGTGGTGTAAGGTGGTGTAAGGTGGTGTAAGGTGGTGTAAGGTGGTGTAAGGTGGTGTAAGGTGGTGTAAGGTGGTGTAAGGTGGTGTAAGGTGGTGTAAGGTGGTGTAAGGTGGTGTAAGGTGGTGTAAGGTGGTGTAAGGTGGTGTAAGGTGGTGTAAGGTGGTGTAAGGTGGTGTAAGGTGGTGTAAGGTGGTGTAAGGTGGTGTAAGGTGGTGTAAGGTGGTGTAAGGTGGTGTAAGGTGGTGTATAACCAAATGTGTGTACTGGACCCAAATCTCAGAACATTGGTTTAATGGACGGGGGAATCACAATTATGATCAAACAGAGTGACAATAATACCCAAGAATATATATTGCGGGGTCACAATGACCGGACAATATATTGCGGGGTCAATATGACCCGACAATATATTGCGGGGTCAATATGACCCGGCAGTATATTGCGGGGTCAATATGACCCGGCAGTATATCGCGGGTTCAAAACGACATGAGAATATATATTGAGAGGTCAAAATGACCTGAGAATCTATATCGCGGGGTCAAATGACATGGACATATTGTCGGGTCTAAGCAGTAACCTCCGGTCTAAAAATATGAGTCCAATGCAGAAGTGTTAAAAGCTGCAGTTCATCGAGGATCCGCTTGAGGCTGGCTCCGGAAGTACCGGAAGTCACATACACATGAATGGGGAAAAGACGATCTTTGCAGCATTAATAAACATGTTTACAGCCTGGTACAAAAGATGAGTGTAGTCTGAATAGCTAATTTCTCGATGTCCTCTCACTGTGAGGGGGGTGAATGTTTTTCAAATTCGGTAATTTCGAAGATATTGAGATTACTAGTCTTCCAATGAGAGGCACAGCTGCCTGCAGGAACACTGCAACTGTTAGCGAGGAGGCTCAAAGCCTGCCTCTTTACGTCACACTGGCTCCACAGAAGCAATATGGCTGCCGCAGCCGATTGGTCTCAAAACAGCTCTTCAGAAACAGATTGGTGACGTCACGGATCCTACGTCCATATTTTTTACAGTCTATGGTCTAAACTCCTAACCCTTAACCCGAACCCTAGCCCTAAACCCTGACCCTAATCATACGCAATCAGGTGCAAATGCCACTGGGAGGAACTTCAAAGGGACGTTCACAAATATCACAGACGTGTTAAACTCCTGGACCATTTCCACACAAACCAAAAACACATTTACACTCCTTTCATACACCCATCCAACTGGGAACCAAAACAATCCCAGCTGGACCCCGAAATCCTATCGCTCTTTCAAACAGACAGAAGGGCCATGCGTAGACACCGTCCCCCGACAGATGTCCCTGACAACATGTCGGGGGACGAACGCAGGGCCCTCAATCAATTAAAACAACATCCCAACATCGTTATCAAACCGACATAATCACATGATCAGGAATTGGACTGATAAGCAGAATCGACAATGGCATAGACATTGATAAAATCTTGTCAATTCCCACCCCTAGTTCAGACTTAAGTTAGATCCACTGTCTTAATCTCTCTGTACTGCAAAAACCATCAGGGACTCTCCAAATAAACAGACGTGTACATTTAAACACGAGACACAGCAGCATAACGTCTAGGTTATTAAAACAAAGGACAGGGCAACCGTATCAACAAAGATGCAAGAGGTATTTCTCGTGCACAGGGAGCGCCAAAATCAGCACCAAGCAGAAGTTTCTCAGAGGAGCTGAATCTGGTCTTCGTTGCATCCTTTGAATTTTTTGGAGTTTTGTTTCTTGAAGATTTGTAGAGATCCGTCTGACAGCGCTGTCATCTCCTTCCAAGTTCATTATAATCTCCTCCCTCGTTCATGAAAACAGCTCAATGAAAGAAAAGATGTGAAACAAATCTGCAGCTCGGCCTGAATACAAAGAGGATCCTGCTGCGATCAATCCGAGCGTCCTCACATCTTCGTCTGCAAAGCGCCTGACAGAACGCCGTTTCCTGTTTCATGTGTGGAGAGAAGCTAAAGACAAACTCTCACATTCGCCTTTGTTCCAGAACATCTGTTACTCCAACATCTCACATCCACTCGTACAGATGTTGTTGGAAAAGTTTAGAGAAGTCAGCAGACGTGTGGCTCAGATCCCCCTGCAGTCAGACTTTGATTAGTGAAACAGAACATTTCTCTTCATGCAGCGTGAGGAAGTCAAACTTTCTGGATCCTGAGATATCTGTCGGGGGTTTTATCCCAAAGAGCTGACGTGACAGTATTGTTCCCCGGCTGTGTCTCCAGACGCAGATTTAGCAGGTTTTAACATCCAGAATGAGATTAATGAGACGATGGAGGAATACTGATCCTCAGAAGTGTCACTTCAGGCTAAAAAAGCAGATTCCCTCCTCGGGCTCATAATGCTTCTTTTTATCCTGGAGGAGGCTCACCTTCAGATCGGATCTGCTGCTGCAGCACTTTAACAATCCAACAAACGGGATTGGGAGGACAATAGGAAGCTGCAGACAAAGAGGTGATTAAAGCAGGTTTTTATCTGTTCCTGTGAAATGAAGACGGCGAGCAGGTGTCAGGTTTCTGTAAAGCTCTGCAGCAGAAAGACGTTCTTTTACGGGATCGTTCGTGGACAAACCCATAAAACTGAAAGCATGATCTGAGTGCTGCGAAGACTTTACGACTCTAATAAAAAGACGGTGTTTATTGTGGCGTGGAGAGCCAGTCTGAGGCCCTGATGTGGACCTGGTCTCGGGTAAAGTGTGAGCCCTCCAGTCTGAGCCTCATTAGACTCTCAGGTCGGCATCATAAGATAAGATAAGATAAGATACTCCTTTATTCGTCCCACAACGGGGAAATTCATGGAGTTACAGCAGCAAACAAGAAGGTGTACAGTACAAGAATTTAACAAGAATATATATAGAAAAGAAATGTTCATCAGAGACCACAGCTTGGCCATAATCCTCCTGTCAGCCACCACCTCCACAGGGTCCAGGACTGAGCTGGCCTTCTTCACCAGCGTGTTCAGTCTTGCTCTCCTGCATCCTGTCCACCCACAGCAGGTGAAATCCTTCCAATGTGGCGTTCGTGTCCGGTGTTAGCTCTGTTAGCATGATGCTACTCTGCCAGTATTCCCTCTGGTGCTGGGTTAGCTCGTCCACCTCATCATAGATAGATCTTACATTCCCATAACGGTGGGTGGAAGGACAGGTCCATGTTGTCTTTTCTTAGCTTGCACCTCAATACCAGCACGTCGTCCTTGCCTCCTTCTCCTCCACTCGCAGGGAACATCGGGCCTGGCACTGTTTAGCATCGACATGCTACGGGCTGCTAACAGCTGATCTTGTATGTAAACAATGCAACCGTGGTTACACGCAGGATCTCCGGACACACACAGGAACAAAAAGAGTAAAAACACCACTGCAGACATAGCCAGTTTGGTGTCCATGGCCTATAAATGAGTCATTAAAGGTCATGACAGGCTCCAAATACAAAGAGAACTAAACAGATGTGGAAAAAAAGTCGAAAAAAGAAGAGAGAGCTGCTGCAACAAGCTGCCACTTGAGCTCATGAGAGGAGGTTTAAGACTCTGAGTCCTGTGTGGTGTGGACACAGAGAGGTGTACAGTGTGCAGGATCAGGAGCGTCTGCTGGGTGGTTAAACATTTGTTCATGTGTCTGAGAGTCTCGTTCAGTCCGTGAGGCGTGACGTCGTTTTCTTCATCACTGAGTCTGAATCACTGTTTGGACCGGCTCCACAGAGACACTGTGAACCTCTAAACTGTAAATCTAAATGCTGTTTGACTGCCTCTGTCTTATAAAGCTGAACCCTGTGAAGTGGGGAGAGTTAACTGGCTTCTGTCTGCCGTGTGATTGGCTGCCAGATCGAGTCATATCCAGTTAAAGTGTCCAAAGTTAGTCACAGATATCGACCAAGTTTATCCCAGCAGAGAGATCGTTTCCCTCAAAGCAGCTTGAACTCCTGCTGCTGACTCACCTGTCACCTACAGGGAGTTAGGAGGAACACAAAGGAGAGGAGAGGAGTCTTTAACAACTGTTTAAAACCTGAGAGAGAGAGGCAGGTGTGATGTGCAGTGGTCAGCTGTTTCAAAGGTCAGGAGCAGCGTCTGTGAAGACTCCATCGCCTCAAAGATGTTCAGGTAAAGTCTGGGACACACTAAAAGAGAATCCACAGCTCTCACCGTCGTCCTCAGAGTCCCCCGGATATCTGATCCTGAATATCAGACATTTTTAACATTTACAATCACACTGCAGGAAAATCTGACCTGATGATCTGAAGAACCAACAGAAAATCCGGACCTGCTGACTTTGTTGGAAGGAGGGAATCGTCCCAACGTCGGCCTGATTATCTCAGAGTGTGTGCCCAGCTTAAGTAATGTGGTGCTAATCCATCAAGAGCCTTAAAGGTCAACAACAAGACTCCAACATCGATCCTGTGACGGAAAGACAGCCAGCGGAGCGAGAGCAGGTGTGATGTGTTCAGTCTGCAGGCGAGCTGCAGCAGCGTTTGGATCCGGGTCTTACTCTCTGTCCCCTCGCTCCTCTGTTCACACAGACGGTCCTGTTAATGAGCCGGCCGGAGCAGCGGGAGGAATTTAAGGATTCATGCTGAATGTGTGAGAAGTCGAAGGTCAAACACAAAAACTGCAATTAAAGGACGACCCGCTGCGTCTCCTGAGCACCACGATCAGTCAGTGAACGCACCGTCTGCAACAGAAACACCCAAAGGACCCGAGGACGGAGGACCAAAACATTCAACACACACCACACAGTGCACATGCAGAGAGAAGCAGAGGGTCACAAACACGTGTGACCTCTACTCAGGCCTCATGTTAGGTACCATCAGGGTGGTGAGCGGTTAAACAAGCACTTTAAAACCTGCACGAGCCTCACCTGAGGACAAGAGGCATCTCTGAATGAGAGCCTCACCTGAGGACAAGAAGCACCTCTGAATGAGAGCCTCACCTGAGGACAAGAAGCACCTCTGGATGAGAGCCTCACCTGAGGACAAGAAGCACCTCTGGATGAGAGCATCACCTGAGGACAAGAAGCACCTCTGAATGAGAGCCTGCAGAGGTCAGACTCTCTCTGAGACTCTCTCTGAGACTCTTTCTGAGACTCTCTCTGAGACTCTCTCTGAGACTTAAAGTCCTGAGATTAAACATGAGAGCAATAAGAAGACGAGGCTTCAGGATCAGGAGGATCCATGAACGACAGACAGACACCATCATCTTCGGCAGACACTCGGGGTCGAGTATGTCTGTCCTCCTTCTTGGTCCTTGTGGGTCTTAAGGTGGGCGAAGAGGCCGATCCTGGACCTGCATATTTTGGGGCTGTATGGATATGGGTGGGCAGTGGTGATAATGGGTTTGGGTGGGACCTTCTTGGTGGAAGCGATCTCCTTTCTGCATCTGCGCTTGTCTTCTGCTGCACTGTGGAGATCGGCATTATACTGCGCAACTCCATCTCGGACAAGTTGTCTCTAGGCTGCCCTGTTTGATGCTGTGGCCTCCCAGGTCTTTAGGCCTATGTGGCACTTCTTGAGGTTTACATTGATGTTATCTTTGCACCTTTTCTGTAGGCGTCCTGGGGCACGCTTTCCTTGAACAAGCTGTGAGTAGAGGACTTGTTTGGGAAGGCGAGTCAGGCATCCGAATCACGTGTCCAACTCAGTCCATCTGAGCTGGTGTTGGGCGATGATGGCAGTGATGATGTTGGTCCATCGATCCTCCCAGGTTATCCTGAGGATTCTCCGGAGGTACCTCTGATGGGAGACCTCAAGTGCTCTCAAGTGCCTGCTGTATGTGGTCCAGGCTTCTGAGCCATACAGGAGAGTCCAGTCCATCTGAGCTGATGTTGGGCAACGATGATTGCAGTGATGGTGTTGGTCCGTCGATCCTCCCAGGTTATCCTGAGGATTCTCCGGAGGTACCTCTGATGGAAGGCCTCAAGTGCTCTCAAGTGCCTGCTGTATGTGGTCCAGGCTTCTGAGTCATACAGGAGAGTCCAGTCCATCTGAGCTGATGTTGGGCAACGATGATGGCAGGGATGGTGTTGGTCCGTCGATCCTCCCAGGTTATCCTGAGGATTCTCTGGAGGTACCTCTGATGGAAGGCCTCAAGTACTCTCAAGTGCCTGCTGTATGTGGTCCAGGCTTCTGAGTCATACAGGAGAGTCCAGTCCATCTGAGCTGGTGTTGGGCGACGATGATGGCAGTGATGGTGTTGGTCCGTCGATCTTCCCAGGTTATCCTGAGGATTCTCCGCAGGTACCTCTGATGGAAGGCCTCAAGTACTCTCAAGTGCCTGCTGTATGTGGTCAAGGCTTCTGAGCCATACAGGAGAGTCCAGTCCATCTGAGCTGATGTTGGGCAACGATGATGGCAGGGATGGTGTTGGTCCGTCGATCCTCCCAGGTTATCCTGAGGATTCTCCGGAGGTACCTCTGATGGGAGACCTCAAGTGCTCTCAAGTGCCTGCTGTATGTGGTCCAGGCTTCTGAGCCATACAGGAGAGTCCAGTCCATCTGAGCTTATGTTGGGCAACGATGATGGCAGGGATGGTGTTGGTCCGTCGATCCTCCCAGGTTATCCTGAGGATTCTCCGCAGGTACCTCTGATGGAAGGCCTCAAGTACTCTCAAGTGCCTGCTGTATGTGGTCCAGACTTCAGAGCCATACAGGAGAGTGGAGAGCAGTACTGCTTTGTAGGCCAGGATTTTGGTCTTTGGCTGGAGGTCGCGGTCCTGAAAGACCCTTTTTTTTCAGTCTTGAGTATGCCCTGCTGGCATGGCTAAGACGGTGGTGAACTTCTTCATCAATGGTGGATCCGTGAACGACAGACAGACACACACACACACATACACACATACACAGGACTGAATGTAATCATTCAGCACAGCTTGTTAGTTTCATGAACTTTCATGAGATCCGGCTGATTGGTGTCATTTGATGTAGATTCTGTGTGGAGTCGTCGTCAGCGTGCCGAGCTCTCTGCTCTCTGCTCACAGATTCACTTTATTAAAAATTATTAAAGAAGCGTCTTCAGTCAGATGACATTATTATTCATTCAGCTGGAGTTACTCTCACAGCATGCAGTAAAATGTAAAACTGCTCCTTCTCTCTGTTGGTGCTTTTTATGTGCTGCAGCTCATTTGCACATGTAATATATTATGCTGATGTGAGCAGGTGGGGGCCGCACAGGTAGATTAATAAGGAGCTTTACTTTAAATGAAAATGCTTATTAGTGCTGATTCTTTACAGGAGGCAAAGAGAGAGTCATATTTCACCCGAGGAGCCCCGCTAAACACGGAGCTGCAGGGAGCAGGAGAGAGGAGAGAGGAGTTATTTTAATGTTCAGACACTAAGAGCACACAGGCAGCCGTCCCTCTTTCTGTGCCAGTCCTCGTTCTCTGGACCGAGCCTCATCATGAAATCCGATGGGACACGTTGACCTTTTGTGACATTTTGTGAATGTGCTTCCGCTTTTTCAGCAGGTGACGTCAACGCTCTGCGGCGATGTGACAGCTCTTCACCTCTAAACACACAGGATTTGGTTCTGGTAAAAATGTTCTGACAGCCTTTAATGTGTTGGAGCTGCTGCTGTTTGTGAGGAGCGGCTGTCACAACACTTTCAGATCTCACTAGAGGATGCACACTTTAAACCGAGCTGTGGAAAAATATCCACAGACATAAGGACAGGTTGTCTGTGAGCCCAGCAGAGTCCTCAGAGTCTCACAAAGTCTGGACCACACTCAGAGATACACAGATGTTCAAATTTGTGAGACTGTCTGAGACTGTGTGACAGTTTAACTGTTCTTATAACAACATGACACTCACAGATTCATCCAACAACCAGCCAGTCAGATTTAGAGGTGGATCCAGGCCCCTCTCTGGACACGCCCCATTATATTTACCTGTATGTCCCTTAAGGGCCTCCGTAGTAATCTAACAAACACTAAAGAAGACAAATGAAGTCACTGGGATGTCTGACGCAGCACACGGACGATGATGTCTCTCCTACATGTTGGATTTGAGGACATTTGGTGAGCATGTTTTGGATGTACTCTGTATTAATCCACTCGAGGAAGAGGAGCTCAGCAGTGTTTGGTGTACGACCGTCTGTTTCCACTAAGGGTCAGAGGAAGTGTTGAGACGTGTCGTCTAAGGGGGATGAATATTTTTTATTCAGACACAACACTTTGAAAGTTTTCCTGAAGCGATCACAGCGGCGTCTTGCAGCACAGATCGACAAACTGTCAAACCTTCAGCATCGCTTTTTGTTTATTTGACCAGGAACATGAAGCACTTCTCTCTGAGTGTGCAGGCTGCGAGTCTCAGAGTCCATCACCAGCTCCCCGCTCGATCAATAATAAAACAGTTAGGCTAAAACAGGATCTTATTTGTTGATCATCCGTCTCCGGCAGGCAGCACAGGTACGCAGACCGTCCTCGGAGTCGGTGGTGAAGCCGTGTGACCCCGCAGGAAAGGAGCGATGTCTGTTTCAGGACTGTGGGCGGTGAGTTTTATCTCCACAGTTTGTTCTCTTGTTCCAGCAGCTAAACATAGTTTACAGTTTCAGGCAGCGGGTGATCTCAGTTTGTCTCCCTGCGGCTGATCAGACCGCAGCTCGGCAGCTCGGCTGGTTTCTGTGAGCGAGGAGGACAAAACATGTTCACAACATCGACTCTCAGAACAACAAGTCTCTCCTCCGGCTCTTAAACTGTTTGTGTGGAACGACAAAAACTGGGCCAACCTGGACTCTGGTGCTGACGTCTTTGAACCTTGAGTTGTCACAATACCAGAATATTGAACCCTGATACAACTCTATCTTATCTCAGCTCCTGACCGTGTTGTTCCTGAGGTGAAGAGAAGCCTTGGGTTTTTGTCCTCTGCTGTTAAACCTGCCCTACGCAATCTAGGGGTCCAAATGGGACAGGCCCTTAGCCTGGACCAGCATGTGAATAGTTTGGTACATTCTTCCTTTTGTGTCCACAGCTGAGCTGGAAATGATTATACATGCTTTTGTGTCATCTCGCTTGGATTATTGTAATTCTCTCTTTAAATGTCTTAGCAATGCATCCTTGAACCAAATCATCTAGGAGATCTCATGTTACACCGATTCTCATTTCTTTGCACTGGCTTCCAGTTAAATGTAGGATCCAGTTTAAAGTTCTTGTTGTTGTGTACAGAGCGCTCAATGGTCAGGCTCCAGTCTACATTAGGGAGCTGCTGAAGCCTTATGTAGCTCTAGCGAAAGTTCAGACAGGAAGACTATAAAGCAATCACAGCAGTTGTTTAACTCTCTCCCTCATTCAATAGCTCACCTGCTTCCAGCTGCATGCTCCAGAGCTGTTATTGGCTAATCAGCAGCGGCGTCATCCAATAGCTCAGTGGCACGCCCTTATCGTCAGCCTATCAACTTTCTGCTGTCTTTTTAAATGTGTCTCTCTCTCCTGCTAGTTCCTTCTTGCATTGATGGTGCACACCCCTCCACCTCCCCATCTCCACCTGGTCTCTGCAAGTCTTCAATTCCTAGGATCATCAACCACCACCACCAGTATCTGGACTCTAGGGGGACTCTAGGGGGATCCTACGCTCACAACATTATCCCCATAGAGTCCTTACGCCAAAGATTTCTGTCAAGTTTCATCATTCATTCAGTTGTAATAAATAACCTTTAATATTCAAATTGTGTCTCTCCTGATTGAAATGACTCCAGGAGGACTCTGAGGTCCTCTGATCAGGGTTTACTGGTTGTGCCTCGCACCAGGTTAAAAACTAAAGGAGACTGTGCTTTCCAGGTTGTTGGTCCTAAACTCTGGAACAGTCTCCCTCTGGAACTGAGAACTGTGGACACTGTTGACAGGTTCAAACAGCAATTGAAGACCTATCTGTTTAGACTTGCCTTTGTTTAATCTGTCTGTTTTTATGTCATGTTTTTGTATTTCATTGTAATCACTGTTTTGCCTTTTAATGTTTTTCTATTATTGTTGTTGTAAAGCACCTTATGACGTCTGTTCTTGAGAGGTGCTCTATAAATAAATCTTACTTACTTACTTTCTAAAAACAAATGATAGTGCAGTTCTGTGAAGCTCCCTCTCAACACACTGGAAAAAATGCCCCTCAAAAAACAAGAAAAAAAAACTCATTTTAATGTACTTTTACCTTGAAATAAGCAAAAAAAATCTGCCAATAGAACAAGTGAAAATGTGCTTGGTAAGATTTCTTAAAATAAGACGTAATATTTAGAAAACTGTGATCTTAAAATTAGCAGGGAAAACTTATTTTAAGCAATATTTGACCAGTATGTTAAAGCTTAGTGTCTCAGAATAAGACAGGAATGATAACAATTAGTATTTTTTCACTCAAAAAAAGATTTTTGCACGAATACATTTCATGTCAACTTCTTCATTTGAGATATATTCACCTTAATTTGAGTTGTATTATTGCATCACTTCTCTAGGTGTAAGACCATGTTGTATTTGAAATAAGATGACAAAGTTTAATTTGAGTATTTTGAGATATAATGTCTTCTCATAATGAGCTGGATATACTAATATTCAGTCATGTTGTTTTTTAGGATAAGCCAGCTGTGCTCTAAAGGAGGTGTTTCATTGTGTGCATGTAGTTTGAGGATGTATATTTTGATCTGATTTAGAAGAAACAGTGTCGGAAAACTGAAACCCACCCTTAAAAAAACAACTTTTCTTCCTTTCTTTCTTTCTTTCTTTCTTTCTTTCTTTTATCAATGGAGCTGTTTTCTGATAGATTCTCCAATAAAATACATTTACTTAAATCAAGTAAAGTGTTTGTCTTAAATCAAGATTATCCGTCTTCTACAAATAAGATCTCAGCTTGAAAAATGTCTGAAATGTAAAATAAACCTTGTTTCTTCTAAATTAAAACTCAAAACAAGATCATTTCAAGATTGTTTGACTTAATCAAGATATTTAAAATGTCTTAAAACAAGTCCCTCTATCTTGCTCAAATGTTACTTGTTAAGTAAATGTATCTTAAATCAAGTGGGAGAAGACATTTAGACTAAAAGTGAGACAATTTCACTTTGTAAGATTTTGAGTTTTTGCAGTGCAGTCCTCAGGTATGGACCAGGAGAAACACCTGTGGGTTCCAGGTGACAACAATCAACCACGGCTGCTTGCTCTCTGCTCCTATCAGCTTAAAGCATGTGATGTTGACATCATTCACGTTCAGCAGTTCGTCTGCTCAGGTGTCCACGTTATGTTTTCTTCCGTTGAGTTTGTGTCTTGGAAACATCCTCACTCACAGCATCGTCCCATCAGAGCATCTGAGAGAACGTCTCCTGGAGTCTCCGTGTCTCCTGGTGGACCAGTTTAAAGTTTCTGCTCCTTGAAAACTCTTTCACTGACTGAGATAAAACTGAATCAGACACACGGTCCTGCTGTAGCTCATCCTCTTCTCTCCTGCTGTTTAGATTATTAGAAGTATTTGTCCTTTTGCCTCCTCTTCCTCTCTGTGCCCAGTGATCCTGCAGAGACAGAGTGAGTTTTAAACTGTACCCCCCCTCTTCATCATCCAGCTGTACATTTACAATCACACCTCTGTCAATAAATTCAAGTACAGCTTTCACAAACGCGCCGCGCCTCATTTCCATCCATCATCTCAGCTCCACGGCGAGACGTTTAATCCTAAAACATCATTTCTATTTTTATGTTGCTCGTCTCCCGCTCGCCGCTTGTTTCGTCCACAGTGCAGCGGTCATGTCGTCGTAATTTTTCCCTCAGCGGGCAGGAGAGCGAGACAGAGGCTGTAATGAGAAAGATCATCAAGATGATGAATGCCAGTCTTTCTCCCAGCGCTGGAGGCTCCACATTCTCAAAGCGGAGAGCTAAGAGTCTCAGTTTGGACTGTACTCATCATCCTTATGGACAGATTCATCTCTGCCCGCCTGCCTCCACGTCTCTGCTTCATATCTCAACACCTATCCGCAATTACATCGCCGCCAAACCCATCAAACTTTAATAACTGTGACCGCTCACCGGGTTTCTACTGACTGATCTCTGCTTCAAGACTCTGCAAAGAAAAGGAGACTCTGTATTCAGAGGTCTGAGTTCAGTACAGGAAGGGTTCTGGTTTCTGTAGTTTGAGTTGCATCGACCAATCAGGTGTCAGCAGGAAAAACAGCAGGAGGAACACGATCCAGTATGATGACTTCTCATAAACAGATACCTGTTTATAGATATGATGATAGTCCAGAGGTGCATGCTCACCCTCACACCTCCACCTGTAAAGCTCCAGCTCACTGCACTGACAGGTACGCCTGTGTTTGTGATTCCTCTGCTCAGTCAATCAATCTTTATTTGTATAGCGCCAAATCACAACAAATGTTATCTCAGGTCTAGACCACTCTATGTCAAATTATGAACAGAGACCCAACACCAAGACTCAGTCTTACCCCACCTTAATCCCCCATGAGCATGGCAACTCGCAGTATTTAGCTAGTTGCAGTGGCGAGGACAAACTTCCTTTAACAGGCAGAAACCTCAGGCAGAACCAGACTCATGTTAGATAGACATCTGCTGAGACCAAGTTGGGTCTATAAAGAGGGATAGAGGAGAATAAGAGAGAGAGGGAGCAATGATGGAGTCCAGCACGTCCGTATCAGCTGGAGTCTGGAACGTACACAGCAGGAGGACGTCTACGGCAGCTCAGAGGAACCTACGAGACAAGGGAGCTCAGGGACTCCAGAGAGGTCTATGGTTAGTAACTTTAAGTGGTGATGATATCAAAATTTCGGGAGCAGGCCGGGCCACACCTCAACTGTTTTCCCATGAATTAAAACCTGACCATTTCCTCCTTTCTCGCTCTTGTTTCTGCATCCCTCCCTCCTATCCATAGGGATATCCATAGGGCCCCGAGGGGGTTCGTCGTGCCCGGGTGCTACGGCGGATCCCCTACGAAGCTTCCCCAAGGCGACTACGAGTTCAATATCAATCAATACAATAATCCATCCATCCATCCATTATCTTGACCGCTTATCCTGTTAGGGGTCACGGGGGGGCTGGAGCCTATCGCTGCTGACTTCGGGCGGAAGGCAGGGTACACCCTGGACAGGTCGCCAACCTATCACAGGGCTAACACAGAGAGACAGACAACCATTCACGCACACACTCACACCTACGGGCAATTTTAGAGTGAACAATTAACCTGGTGAGCATGTCTTTGGAATGTGGGAGGAAGCCAGAGTACCTGAGGAGAACCCATGCATGCACGTGGAGAACATGCAAACTCCACACAGAAAGGCACCCACCCGACCGGGGATTCGAACCAGAAACCTTCTAGCTGTGAGGCAACAGTGCTACCCACTGCACCACCGTGCAGCCCAATACAATAATCCATAATCAAGAAACTATCTTTCAAATCTCATTCTGTTGTGGGTGTGGTCCTTGGTAGTGAAAGGGACAGAGAGTTAAAGTAAGTCATGAGGGGGTTGGGGGGGTACTGTGGATTTTAAATCTGAGGAACTCTACCTCCCATTAAGAGACTTTAGGTACGGGCCGGCCTGCATGCTGGGAGCGTAGTGTTCTGGAGGGGTAACGTCACTGTGAGCTCTTTGAGAAGTCAGAGGTCACACCATCATGATGAGTTTTTAAAGTATATTTTCTTGACCCTTTAAAAAGTTCTGAGTCTTGGTTTTGGAGCTAACAGCGTTAATACTTCATGTTTTAATCGGGTGATATGAGCGTTTGATTAATGTTGGATGTTTTTATCTTACAGACAAAAGAAGCTCATTTCCTCTAAGTGTTGACGTGGTCGCTGGCTGTGGGGGCTCTCTGCTTTTAATTGGTTTATTGTAAGGGTATAAATCAAATGCTTAAGTAATGCATATTTAATGTAGCTTAACTTGGAGCTTGTTTGGCCACTGTCATTAATCTCAAACATTACTAAAGTTTCCTTAATTACGAGGTTCACGTGAAAGAGCACAGCTGTGCCTCTGACCTGTTCAGAATGAACAGTGAGGGCAGCAAACAGCTAATTTCATGCTACATCATAAAGACGCCCTCGGCTATGACTGAGGTGAAACCAACAAGGACCTTTCTTGAATAACAAACTCCTGATCAGGTAATAATTATTCAAGATTAATCAGCTAATAAATGAGGCTCTTTTATTTACGCTGCACATGATTGGACATACGACATATTAAACACAAGAGGCGAGTAAATCAATGTATAATATATATAATAATAAAGTTTTCACACACTTATTTACTGCCTCATTAAAGGTTGTGACTTCATACAGTGTGGTTCTCATTTGGTAGACTTTAATGTAAGTTTAAATTAAAAAGTTGAAGACTTATACCTTGTGTCAAAGTTTAAGCCCAGAGTTAAAATATGTGATGAGATTGTTGGGTGTCAAATATGATCAGGGGCCCCCTCACCAGATGAGGAGCGAGGAGCCTCCATTACCCCCACTCTTCCCAAACAGAGTGTGTGTGAGGGGGGAGGAGGTGCTTAACAGGGGAAAGGATCCCAAATGCAAACAGACACAGTCCCCTCTTCTAAGATCAGGGGCCCCTCTGCCCTCTGTGCCCTGGTTTCCCCTCTCGCCTTAGCCCTGGGTGTTCACCCTGGCCACCCCTGGCCCAACTTAAGCACAGACATACACACACACACACACACACACACACACACACACACACACACACACACACACACACACACACACACACACACACACACACACACACCAGCCCCAGCTGTCAAGACGTCTTAATCAATCCTGGATCCGCAGCGCCGCCAGGGATTTTTGGGCCCCATGAAAAAATATCACATTGGGCCCCATCACCAAAGGCCACAAGAACCCTGTGCAACTGCTGTCAGACAGCATCAACATATCTGATTTGAAGGTATTATTTGAGTAATCTCTGTGACATTAAAACAGACTACATCACTCAATGCTTCAACCTGCCCAGCATCCAAAACAGACTATATGCTGTAGCTTATGTAGCTTAGCTATATAGGCTTTTGTAGTAGTACAGATAGAGAGAGAAAAAAGAGATTCCCACAGACCCCCTTCAATAATGCTAATTGACATGCTACGTTGCTCAACCTTCTTGTTCATTGGGTTGGGGGGAGTTGTGGGGAGACAGGTCACCTGCTGACATATCAGCTGCTGAGTCTGGTAGGGAGGGCGGGGAAACCTGTAGTTCATCTCATTGTGGACATCAAACTAGCAAACAGGTTGATTTTAACCACTCAAAGACTATACCAACCTTTCCTGGAGAAAAACTGGGTGACATACTGTCGCCCTTTCTTCTCTCTCTCCTCTCTCTCCTTTCTTTCCCTCCTTTTCTGGGACCGACTTTGTTTTTCCAGACATTTTAACTGCCTTTAGCGCCTCTGTGCAACTTCTGTCTGACTGTGCGGCACAGCTGATTAGTGCGACTCAGGCTGGGCTGTACCATTTCATGCCGATACAGGGGTCTACATTTTATGAAGACGAAGGGACCGTTTTTTTAATTACCTTATTCTGAATAAAATATTAATTATGATTTATTTTATTATTATTATTTTCTGGCCCCCTGTCAGTCATGGGCCCTTAGAATCATCCTAACTTTCCCCCCCTATACGGCGCCACTGAACACGATCAGAACCAGCAGATGGTCTTCAGTCCATGCCCCGGTCTCCAGTGATACTGAGTTTCTAATGTTGGAAATAAGATCATATTTTGAGTCCACATGCTGCTCTGGTGAAGTCTGCCTCTCCTCCGAGTCTGTGCACCTCTCAGTCATCCAGATGGAACACATTTTAGGAGAAAGACAGTAAATGTCACTTATGAAAGATGTTATTCCTGCTTGTAGTTGGTATAACTCCGTACCCGGCGTCACGGGGCTGTCAGTGTGTCGTACGGCTCCGCAGAGAGACGAACAGAGGGGGTGAAGGAGTGATTTCCTGCAGATGAAGAAACATTTTCCTGCAGGAGCGAGAGCAGAGCTGTAATAAAAAGCTCATCTGAATGTGATGAAGTTGCTGAGCTCCGTCCTTCATGGTGACAAACGACGCGCTGGCGCTTTGCTTTGAATCTCAATGTAGGGATAAAAAAACCAGCCTCAGTTTCTAAAGTTTAACTGAAACTACAAACACCATCGATCACAGGAACTTCCTGTTTGAACCGTCTTCATCAACTCTCTGATATGAGCTCATACACTCAGTCTGAACCACAACAGCAGGCTAGATATACAGCATGTGGTGTTTATAGGAGCTCTGGCTGGTGAGATACACGTCTCTGTTTTCACTGACTGATGACAGAAGAACACTCACCTGCTCCGGTCTGCACACCCGCCTTCAATCATCTGAGGCGGCTTTAATAACCAGCTTCAATCCTCTGAAAGAAGAAGAAGAAGAAGAAGAAGAAGAAGAAGAAGAAGAAGAAGAAGAAGAAGAAGAAGAAGAAGAAAAAGAAGAAGAAGAAGAAGAAGAAGAAGAAGAAGAAGAAGAGGAAGAAGAAGGTTTAAAACTCCCTTTCTTTCTTTTCTTTTCACAGTCAAATACTTCATCATAGTGTGAATTCCCTGACTTGTTTATTTTTATAGCACAAGTTTTGGTTCATTACATACCAGAGGAGCGCCTGAGTCTCAGTTTCACTGTAAACAGTTCCACAGAGGCTTCACTCTTCAGCCGTATGAACCTGAAACAGAGACTGCTCTTCATGCAGATATCTGTTTATAGAGAGAAAGAAATCCCCCTCAGACAAGAGGATCAGACCCTACCTGACAGAACACGCAACACAGCTCCTGGTTCAGGCTCTTGTAATGTCACGCATTGACTACTGCAACTCTCTACTGGCAGGCCTCCCTGCATGCACAGTTAAACCTCTGCAAATGATCCAGAACGCAGCAGCAGCACGTCTGGTCTTCAACCAGCCTAAGACAGCTCATGTCACTCCCCTGCTCATTTCGCTACACTGGCTTTCAGTTGCAGCTCGCATCAGATACAAAACTCTAATCATGACTTACAAAGCAGTCACCAAAACCGCTCCAGTTTACCCGGAACCCCTCATCCAGGTCTACTGCCCTTCTCGCCCGCTACGCTCAGCCTCTGAAAAGCGCCTAGTGCTTCCAGCACACAAGGCCTCAAAATCACTAGCTCGACTTTTCTCTTCTGTTGTCCCTAAATGATGGAATGAATTGGCCAACTCCATTTGATCTGCAGAGTCCCTCTCTACTTTCAAAAGACAGCTAAAGACCCAGCTCTTTAGGAAGCACTATGCACTTAGCTAGACTGTTCTCCACTGTTGTCCCCCAGTGGCAGATCATGTCTTCCAGCTACAGTTGATTCACACTGTCCTGCTCTACTCTGGGAATCTGTGTTCAGCTCTGGAGTGACCCAGCACTTGGTACTTTGGTCATTATTGTGGTGATGTTAATTGTTGATGATGATAATGGAAGGTCTTAAATTGTTTGGTTGCTCCATTGTAGATGTTCCTTATTTACTTTTGTGCATTGCCTTTACACTGCTTGGCAGTACCTGCACCCAAATTGACTTGAAGCACTTTGTTCCTCTTACTGATCTTGTTTCCTCTTGTCTAGATCTTTGCTTGTGTTGTTCTTGTTCTCGTATGTACGTCGCTTTGGATAAAAGCGTCTGCTAAATGACATTGTAACAGATTAACAGCCATGTGAGCCGTCATTAAGCTCCTCCTGCTTTTGCTCTCCATACAGACTGTTCTTCATGCCGACACCTGATTGGTCGGTAATCCTCAGACTACAGAGCAGAGCAGGACACTTCTCAGACTGAAACCAAGACCTTCATTTTTGTAGGATCTGTAAAAAGAGATTTATTTGATCCAGAACAACCTGGAGTCCAATTAGCCTTTCCTTATTCAAACAGAAGTCTGAAAGCGACCCATTATCTGCCCCTGTTCAGTCTCTTTACTCAGTAAATTCAGTCTTACAGGATAAAACAAATCAGCAGCACACAGAGAATCAAAGTGAAGACAGTTTAGAAACATAAGAGCCAAATAAAAGAGTTTCCTGCTGATGATTTAAGAAGAGTGACACTCTGAGCTGCGGTTCAGTGAATACTTTCACAGCAGAGCGTTTATCCCCGACTCAATCATCATGAATCTGCTGCTGCATGTAGATGAGCAAATGTTCTGTTCTCTGCCTCTTTAACTCATCTGTGTCTGACCGAGGTCCACTCTTTCTATTTTCAGCACAGCACAGTATGCGCTGTACGCGCCGAAGAGATGCAGATGTTTCAGAGTCTCCTTCTACTCTTTAAATGTCTTCAGCCTCAGAGACTCTGAGGCAGGATGCTTCATGTTAACACAAACCAGACGACTGGAGTTAGTTTCCTGTGCAGGGAGTCTGAGCCCAGAGAGGAGGGAGCTCAGCTGTTACTCCTTCACATCGAGAGGAGCCAGGTCGGATCAGGATGAACTTCCTTTAGAGGATTTCCAGGAAGGAGGATTCAGAGATCGACACTAAATCAATCTAATCAGCAATCAAAGGAGACATTTGTTCACAGTAGACGTGTCTCTGTTGGGTTAACACTGCTGAGAATGATCTCAAACTGTCAGGGGACACGTTTTAAGCATGACTGAAGTCCGGAGGGTTTGAGAACCGGTTGGCTGAAGATCCATGGCTTTGTCAGTCACAAAGTCTGCCTTCTATCACCTAAGAACATCTCCCGGCTGCGTCCATCTCTCTCTGATTCAGTTGCAGAGACCCTCGTTCATGCTTTCATTACCTCCCGGCTGGATTACTGCAATGGAGTCCGGTTCGGGGTACCCAGCAATGCCCTGGACCGGCTCTAATACGTGCAGAACTCAGCTGCCAGGGTTCTCATGCACACCAAGCCCTGGCAGCACATCACCCCCACACTCATTCACCTCCACTGGCTCCCTGTAAAGTACCGCATCACCTATAAGCTCCTCCTCCTCACCTACAAATCCCTGCATGCCCTCACCCCCCAATACCTGGCTGACCTCCTCCATCAACACACTCCATCCCGGAACCTAAGGTCTTTGGACCTGGGTCTCCTCTCCATCCCGGGGACAGAGCATTCAGTGTGGCAGCCCCCACTCTGTGGAACTCTCTCCCTCCTGACATCCGCAGACTGTTTTAAGAAAGCAATCAAAACGCCCCTTTTCCTCAAGGCCTTTCCCCATTTTAGACATCCCCACCTACCCCCCAGACCACCTACTTGACCCTGTGAAGCGACCTTGGGTTTCTTGAAAGGCGCTATATAAATATCAGTTATTAGCGTGGTCTTTCTAACATCGTCCCGTCAGCCTCGATGATTGGTGGAGTGTCACAGCGTATACTCTGCCGTGAGTCTTTATGTCTCTGTGGTCGTCTGATGTGACACAGCGGCCATTGTGCTTTCAGATCATTGTGAGTGAGGTCTCTGAAACCCGTCAGGAGCAGCAGGAGAAAAGAGCCGGTCCAGCGTGCTCGGTTCCGCTTTGTTCTGAGACTTAAAGTTCACTTAACCCTTCAAACCTTCGACAGGACCGACTCGGCTTTGTGAATATACATTTTACAAAATCATAACCTGCAGAGAGAACCGGCTTTTAATGTGAGGAGTGAGAAGTGAGGACAAAAGAACAGCCTGAGAGAGCATCTAAAAATAAACCACGTTAAAGTGGAGACTTCACTTTGAAGGCCGGCGAGCCGACCCACAGACTCACGCTCCCTGACAGGAGACACACACACACACACACACACACACACTGTAACAGCTCTGAAATGTCACCATATGCAAATAAGTAATAATTTACCTGCCTGTTCTCACACCTTTCATCCTCTTTACACACTCACACTCTGAAACAACAGGGCTCGTGTTCCTGGAGTTTACCTGCACACTCAAATCTGAAGCTCTGTACATGACTGACAGGTCCAGTGTGTGTATGTGTGTATGTGTGTATGTGTGTGTGTGCATGTGTGTGTGTGTGTGTGTGTGTGTGGATGTGTGCAGAGTCAATAATTCAGCAGTCTGAAGATTAATCTGCCGTCCAGCAGTCATGACTTGTTGAAACAGAGAGAGTCTGGAGAGCCAATCAGTGTCACCGAAAGACGACTACTAAATGTGAATACTGGACACTTGACTGGCTTGTGTGTGTGTGTGTGTGTGTGTGTGTGTGTGTGTGTGTGTGTGTGTGTGTGTGTGTGTGTGTGTGTGTGTGTGTGTGTGTGTGTGTGTGTGAGTGTGTGTGTGTGTGTGTGTGTATTTTATTCTATAAACCTTTGACAACACTGACATCAAGTGGAGGCTTGTAGAAGCTTCTCCAGGGTCTGCTTTTAAAAAAGCTTCCTTGACCTTTGACCCTGAAGACAAAGACCTGGATTTGGAGGCGTACCTGTTCCTGTCCAGGATCAGGTCCCCCAGTCTGCTCTTCTTCTGTTTATTTTAAAAGATAAACTGTGTTGGATCCTTCTGATTCAGACTCAGACGTTTAAAGATTACAGGATCCAGATCACCAGAGCTCTTAATGGGACTGCAGACTTAGTCCACAGGGGGGCGCCAGAATCCATGAGCTGAGATCCTCACAGCTTCTTCAGATCAGATGCTTGGTGTTAGATTCTGAGGCTGTGGTGAAACAACGAGGACAAACTTCCCTCTATGGAGCAGAGATGTGATGAAACGTCGTCTTTAAGATCAGCTCTTGAGTTTCTGTGTTGCACCACGTCGTACATGTTTGCACAGAACCTGTTAAATTATAAATACTTCATCTGTCGTCATGTTACTGGAAGAAGACATGTGGTTCTTCCCGTCACACGTCTTCTCACATGTTTATTTAGATGTTTCAGGAAATTCCCGCGCTGCACATAGTGACTGAATGCTATCACCACTAACATCATCATGTGACTGTTGAAGTGTGTTAAAGGCTTCAGGAGGAGAAAGAATGCTGCATGCTCCTTTCTGATATGCCACGCTCGCCTGTTCCAACCTGCAGGACACGTTTATCAGCATTTTAGGGAACTTGCGGCTGAATGCTGGAGAAACCTCTTTTAATGTTTACTGATGAGAGTTAAAAACGCTTCATGTACACACCTCAGACACACTCCTCACCTCGTCCGTCTCACTTCATATCCCAGCACGATGAATCAGACAGTGAATCCAACACAGTGAACGGAGGTTAGTTTGTTTTTCAGGCCCTAATCAGATCCCTTTGGATCCAAGTAAACACTGAAGATTCACAAACCAGAACGAGTCAGGATGAAGATGATTCATCAGACACTTCAGAGCAGAGTCCTCAAGAGATCTCACAGGGAGGAACGATGTCTCAGAACTCCAACTGAGGGTTCAAACATTCAAGCTTCCCCCAGCACATAAATCAGAGTCTCTGTGTTTCTATCCATGATATCGCCATCATTATTAATTACCTTCATTTAGGATTACAATCTCACAAAGTATCTTAAAAGTTTCTCAGGATTTTCAAAAGTTTGCTGATTTTACTGAAAGTACTTTTGATCTTGTAAAAGCTTCTTTGGATAAACCTTCCTCCTCCTCCTCCTTTCAAGGACTCCATATCATCGTCTGAATCAGCCTGACCTCATTTCATGACCTTCATTTCCTGAAGCTCAGCCCTCCAACACACAATTCATTTTTACATGAATGATATTTTGAATGCGACAGCTGATTTTTTGAGAGAGAGAGAGAGAGAGAGAGAGAGAGAGAGAGAGAGAGAGAGAGAGAGAAAGAGAGAGTATCCTGACCAAATACAGGCTGAGTGACCACCAGCTGGCTATAGAGACAGGGAGACACAGGCAGACATGGCTGCCCAGAGAGGAGCGTCTATGTGCTCACTGCTCTACAGGGGACATAGAGACAGAGATGCACTTCCTCCTCCACTGTAGAAAGTTCTCTTTTCTAAGAGATTCCCACTACAGGGAAATTACTAAAATGATACCAAACTTCCCAACATTAACCCCAGAAGAGAAACTGTCAGTTCTCCTGGGGGAAGGGTCAGCAGCTCCTCTGGCTGCTAAATATGTGTCTGCCTGTCACAGCCTGAGGGACGCACCATCCCATGGTGTTAGATTTTAGGTGAAGGTTTTATGAGCATACCGCATCAAGTGAGGACATTGAGATATGCTGTATGACACCATCGTTCATTAATGCGTATAAAATATGTAATATATATAAAATGTAATGAATATATATGCAATGTATGTTTATGAATCTTATGTGCTTTGGCAACAGAATGTCTTTGTTCATGCCAATAAAGCAAATTGAATTGAATTGAATTAAATTAAATTGAATTGAGAGAGAGAGAGAGAGAGAGAGAGAGAGAGAGAGAGAGAGAGAGAGAGAGAGAGAGAGAGAGAGAGAGGCACCACCAAAGCTTGTCAGGTCTGGGAGTTGATCCTGAGACAGTGCAGCTACAGGACTTGAATCTGGACATGTGTGGCACCCGCAGAAAAGCTCAACACTGACAAACTGTAAAACTGACCCGACTGTTTAAGCAGGCTGAAATAATTTAACCTGCGGTCGTTTAAAAGTCATAAAATTCTCTGTATAATAATCTTTGTTGTGAATGATTAAAGATGCATCAGAAGTATCCTGTAACATTTGAATGTTTTAAACGTCAAACAGTAACACAGACATTATTGAAGAGAAGCTTCAGACACACACTCACCTCCATCTGACTCAGAGTCTAAAGTCCTCTCTGCTGCTCTCTGTAATCAGACGAGTGTCAAAGTGATGTCTATCTCTGATTCCTCTAAAGCAGAGTTTAATTGTTTGTTAGGAAATGGTTTCACATTCAGTGCAGTGATAACACTCTGCAGCATCACTGCAGCTGGCACGCGTACCCTGCAGAACTGGAGCGTCTCGTTTATCTCAGTGGACAAACAGGTGAGTCACAGCTCAGGTGTCTCAGGTATGCAGCCCTGAGACATGAGAAGTAGGTGAGTGATGGAGGAGAAGACATTCAGCCTCTTTCTCCAGAGAGAAGTGAAGCCTCTGTGATGCTTTCTGATCAACTTTGAGTTCTGCACATTCAACATCTGCAGGAATCGACAGTCTGAGAGCGACCTGGAGCTCCAGGCCGTACTGTAGAAACATGCAGAGGTTCTTCCTGCTGAGGAAATACCTGTCCAACAGAGACTCAGGCCACGCCCACTTCTGTCAGAGATTGGAATGACAGCTACCTGAGAGATGTTCATAGCATAAGAGGACAAACAACAGACGGATACCTGCTTGAAGCTTTCCAACATGAGCGGAGCGTACTATAAAGGTAAGACCCGGACTCACTGAGGTGGTTTCTATGGTGCATTTAAGGGTTATTGATCCTGTGTGAGGTAAAGAGGCGGGCTTTGAGCCTCCTCAATGTGCCCAGTGTGTGTCAGGCATCATGCAAAACTCATAATCTTAATATCTTACAAACTACTGAGCTTAAAGAATCCATCCGTGCAGAGTGAGCCGATAGAGACACGAGCTGTTCAGAGTTCTTTGAAGCAGACTGTAAACATGTTTATTTCTGTGTGTGTGTGTGTGTGTGTGTGTGTGTGTGTGTGTGTGTGTGTGTGTATGTGTGTGGCAGGACTCACTTTGAGTCTGTTAGAAATGTGCAAAATCTCCTTTTGGTCTTGATTAGTGATTTTTTTTGTGTGAGTCTGAGAGACAGAGGTGAGACATCGGCGAGATCTCATCCTCACTTTGACTTTACAAAGAGGAAGAAAATGTAAAACACATGAAAGTGTGTGATGGAAAGACCAGAGGCACAGCTCCTATACCTGCATGTGCTGAATCACGGCTGTAGAGATCTACTTCAGGTCACAAACAGCAGGAAGGCTGCAGGGCACATAAAACAGGACGAACGAGAACAAACAACAACAACACACACTTTCATTAATGACAGTCTATTCATCACTCCGCTCCACTAACACTGGAGTTAGTTCATAAAACTGGACTGCAGGACTTAATCACACATCCGTTATATTCAAGCATTCATCAAATGAGTCAGTCACTGATCCTAGAGAGCACAACGATCATGATGAAGGAGAGGAGACACAGTCTTAGGCTATTTTCGAAACGGCCTGCTACATACTGCGTTTGAATTTAGTCTGTCCCAGAGGAAAATTTTACTGCTCAAAGCTTTCTCTTCTAAGTCTCTGGAGACAAAATTGAGATTCTCACTTCAGCCTCATTCAAGTTTCAAATTGTTCTCATTCGTTTCTCCTAAAATTCACTAGGAGAAATAGTTGAGACCATGACATGAGTCTTATTTGAGATATCTCATTAATGGCTAATTTTCTTCTCTTTTTTTAAAATATATTTTTGGCCTTTTTGCCTTTATTTGACAGGACAGCTGAAGAGAGACAGGGAATGTGGGGAGTAGTGAGCGGGGGGCAGGCATGCAGGAAATGGTCGACCGTCCAGGAATCAAACCGGCGACCCCTACGACGAGGACTGTAGCCTCTGTATGTGGGGCGCTTAGTCCGCTAGGCCACCAGACAATTGAGAGAGCTCCCTGATTTCTCCACCTGAGCTCAAAAGGAGTCACAAAACTTGAGAAATACCTGAGAATCATTTCACATTTTGACGAGATCTCCCTTTGAATTGAAAGGGAGACTAAGCTGAGACTTTTTGCAACTTTTTTTCTAAAGGCAAGAATGAGAAACAGGAGACATAAGCTATAGTCTCATTTTGCTTTCAAACAGATCTCATTGTTGTCTAGGAGACATGAATGAAACACTTTTGAGATCTCCTCTCTAAATTTCTTTTCCTATGGGGTAGTCTGTCTGTTCTGTTGGATCTAGTCTGCAGGATGCTGGGCCAGATGTCACTGGATTTCCGGTTTCAGAAAGTAAACAAGCTGATCGATAAACTGCTTCTTCTTTTTTTTGTTTTATACTTTTTATTTAGTAGTTTTCACCCACAAAGAAACAACAACAAGGAAACAAAACAAGACAAAACAAAGACGTGGCAGCATGTCAGCATTGGATGAGTTTTCTTACACATATATAAGAGTATCTTCTGTAAGTTAACAACTCATTTTGAACTCATCTTTGAGTGGATGGATTTGACACCCAATGTAGAAACACACTTTGAAGAAAATGTACAAAGAAAAAAATGTACAAAGTGTTTACAAGAGTAAACAGAGAAAAAAAAAAGAAAAGAAAAGAAAAGGAAATACATAAAGGGAATTTAAATCAGATTTTATTTAGGCCTGGATATGTATTTATTATATATATATAAATATGTATATATATATGTATATACCCACCCCCCGCTTTAGTGTTTTCCACTGTTAATGTTCTTCACCATCTGTTTCTAGCTCAAATCCAATGCTCAAGTACACACATATTTACATTTGTCATTCATCTCTCTTCATGTTATATCAATGTTAGTTATTCTTTTCCATCGTGACTCAAAAATATCACTTAAAATCCTTATCCTGTGTTATCCTTTCCTTTTTTTTAATACTTTTTATTTAGTAGTTTTCACCCACAAAGAAACAACAAGGAAACAAAACAAGACAAAACAAAGACGTGGCAGCATGTCAGCATTGGATGAGTTTTCTTACACATATATAAGAGTATCTTCTGTAAGTTAACAACTCATTTTGAACTCATCTTTGAGTGGATGGATTTCACACCCAAAGTAGAAACACACTTTGAAGAAAATGTACAAAGAAAAAAATGTACAAAGTGTTTACAAGAGTAAACAGAGAAAAAAAAAGAAAAGAAAAGAAAAGTAAATACATAAAGGGAATTTAAATCAGATTTTATTTAGGCCTGGATATGTATTTACTATATATATATAAATATGTATATACCCACCCCCCACTTTAGTGTTTTCCATTGTTAATGTTCTTCACCATCTGTTTCTAGCTCAAATCCAATGCTCAAGTACACACATATTTACATTTGTCATTCATCTCTCTTCATGTTAAATCAATGTTAGTTATTCTTTTCCATCGTGACTCAAAAATATCACTTAAATTCCTTATCCTGTGTTATCCTTTCCTTTTTTTAATACTTTTTATTTAGTAGTTTTCAAACACAAAAGAAACAACAAGGAAACAAAACAAGACAAAACAAAGACGTGGCAGCATGTCAGCATTGGATGAGTTTTCTAACATATATGTAAGAGTGTCTTCTGTAAGTAAACAGCTCATTTTTAGCCCCTTTATGAGTATAGGATTGATACCCAATGCAGAAACACACTTTGAATAATATGTACAAAGAGAAAAATCTACAACGTCAACAAGAATAAACAGAAAAAATAAACAAATATATATAAAAAATATTAATAATAATAAAATGAAATAAAATTCATAAATTAATTTTAAATCAGATTTTATTTAGGCCCGGATCTGTCTTTATTATATATACATATATATGTATATATATATGTATATACCCACCCCCCACTTTAATGTTTTCCACTGTTATTTTTCTTCACCATCTGTTTCTAGCTCAAATCCTGTGTTATCCTTTCCATGATGTGAATCTCATTAATAGTTGCTTTACAGCTCGTTATATGTGGTGGGGTCGGTTTCAGCCAGTTTTCAGTCACCTGTTTCATTGCTGATATTCTTAAAATCCTGTACAGGTATTTATCTGATTCAAGAGACAGTGTCTGGGGGATGGTTCCTAAGAGCAGGTGTTGTGGACCTAGGGAAAGATTACAGTTAAAAACCTCAATTATTTCCTCTCTGACTGCACACCAGTACTGTTTCAACACAGGGCATGAGTATAATATATGAGTAGGATTGGCTTCAGTTTCTCCAGCAGCTTGGTGTGATATTGCGATTATACTTTGATTGAATAACAGGTGTTTTGAAATATCTCATTTGGAGTTTCCAGGAGAACTCCCTCCAGAATTGCGAGCTTGTAGTCATCCAGGTGTTGTTGCAAATGTTTTCCCATTCTTGCTCTGATATGTTAATTTGTAACTCATTCTCCCAGCTAGTCAATGCTTTCAGTCTCAGCTCAGATAAACTGCTTCTTTAGCATCACTTGATTTGAAAAGTTTAGAAGTGGTTTTATATGTAATTCAATAATTTTCACAGCACTTAAAAACTGATTGGCCCTTTAAAAAAAAGAAGAAAAAAGAAAAAGAGGAACGAGCGCTGTGCATTGTGGGAAACAGTACGTGAGAGAGACTGGTCCGATGCATACTGAGACATGTTCCTGAATCAGTACGACATTCGGGGAGTTTTAGCATACTACAGATTTCTCTCTTGTTCACTTGCTACAAACTGAATTTTGGTCAAATCAGTACAAACTGCCAGGGGCGCCGCCAGGGATTTTGGGCCCCATGAAAAAATATCACATTGAACCCCATCACGAAAGGCCACCAGACCCCTGTGCAACTTCTGTAACCACATCTCCAGGATCCAATCGACCCAGACGTGACATTAAAACAGACTACATCACTCAATGCTTCAACCTGCCCAGCATCCAAAACAGACTATAGGCTGTAGCTTATGTAGCTTAGCTACAGCTTTGTTTTTATAGACTTTTGTGATAGTACAGATAGAGAGAGAAAAAAGAGATTCCCACAGACCCCCTTCAATAATGCTAATTGACATGCTACGTTGCTCACCTTCTTGTTCATTGGGTTGGGGGGAGTTGTGGGGAGACAGTGCACCTGCTGATGTATCAGCTGCTGAGTCTGGTAGGGAGGGCGGGGAAACCCATTCAGTATAATTAGCTAAAACATAGTTCATCTCATTGTGGACATCAAAACCAGCATATGGCTGTACCATTTCATGCTGATACGGGGGCATTAATATGAATTTGACCAAATTAAGTAGAGATCTCTGATATACATTTTATGAAGACAACGGACTGTTTTTTAGATTACCTTATTCTAAATAAAATATGAATTATGATTTTTTTTTTTTTCGGGCCCCCTGTCAGTCATGGGCCCTTAGAATCATCCTACCTTCCCCCACCTATACGGCGCCACTGCATACTGCTGGTATAGTAGGCGGTTTCGAAAACAGCCAGAGTCCTGGAAACTTCTCTGATGCTGCAGTTATCGATTAAAAATCAACGTCATCGCTCTGATTTATTCAGTTCACTCGTGATCATCAGCAGGTCTGAGTCTGCAGGTCGTGTCAGTTTGTCTCTTTGACTCCAGCTTGATTTACTTGTCTTTGTCTGTCTGTGTTTCCTCATCTTTCTGTGTCCTCCTGACTTTACGCCTTTCTGATCTTGTGTAATTCTGACGTGCCTTTATGTTGTTGTGTTATACGAACAAGCTAGCTTTTGGCATCATGGATACTTGAGCCTCTTCAAAACCTGTTGTGTAACAAGAAAATTCCATCAAGCAGAGAGGCTGTTGTGTCAGCTCTGAGCTGGTTTGAGTCCAGCTCTGATTTTTATATTCAGATTATCAGGCGTAGCATAACGGGGTGGCGGATACAACGACTCTGATGTGAGGTCCTGAACAAATTCAGGATCATACATATTGACTGTTTTTATCTTTATGGATACACATCAACCTCTTTGTTCTCTTTTAGGAGCTGAGCAGTAAAACATTTCCACCTGATTTATTTGTTCTAAAGTCGTAACAATCTGTGGGTTAGGGTCAGGGGCGTTGACAGGAATTCTGGGCCCCCTGAAAAGATATCTCAGTGGGCCCCATCACCACTGCCAACCCTACAAAATATAACACTGCTGCTATAATACTGGTTTATTTGCATTAAACAAAAATATATGCTTAAAACTATCCTGGTTAACTGACTCAAATCTAACCTACATATCAATATTATTATTTTTTTTAATTTCTCCAAATGTAACTGCACAATATTGACCTTCAGACTGTCCACCTCTTTAAACAAGATTATTTGAAGCCAAGGGACTTGTTGAAGACAACAAGGGGGCATTATTTGGTATAATCTAACCTCATGAAGTCAAATAAAACGGTAACACTTTATATTAACTACACACTTTTAAGCATTAATTAAGCATTAACTAATACTTAACTCATCCTCTGTAAAGCATTGTTCATACATTAATACTCATTTGTATATCATGTACAAACACAGTTATAAATGTTTTATTAATCATGAATATGACTCTCTATAATGTGTTAACTACCTCTCTTTGTTCATACTTTATAAATGACCGATTCACCAAATACAAATGAGCTATTATGGTCATTATAAACCAGTTATAAACACATTTACAGGTTATGATTCTAACATTTAGTAAGGGTTAGTGAACACCTTATTACATAGCAAATTATGATTAATTAAGGTAGTCACAAAGGACTGTTTATTCATGGTTTTGTGAGCTGATCTAAAGTGAGGACTTTTTATGCTTTACAAAGCATTCATTAATGAGATTTAAGACCAGCAGCACCTTAAAACACAGAATCCAAGTTATTGTTCAGTTTTGCAGCTGCATTTTAACTTGTGTTCACAAATGGTTTTATACAGCCAGTGTTGAAATGTTACTGAGTCTTTTAATATAATTGATATCTAATATTTTATTTGAGTTTTGCCACTGTGAGCACCTTAAGTTTGAGAGATTTCTTGTTCAGTTGCAGAGTATTTTGTGACTACCTTAAATTAATCATAATTTGCTATGTAATAAGGTGTTCACTAACCCTTACTAAATGTTAGAATCATAACCTGTAAATGTGTTTAGAACTGGTTTATAAAGACCATAATAGCCATTTGTAATTGGTGAATCCATCATTTATAAAGTATGAACAAAGAGTTAGTTAACACATTATAGAGAGTCATATTCATGAATACTAAAACATTTATAACTGTGTTTGTACATGATATATAAATGAGTATTGATGTATGAACAATGCTTTACAGAGGATGAGTTAAGTATTAATTAATGCTCAATTAATGCTTAAAAGTGTGTAGTTAATATAAAGTGTTACCAATAAAACTCTAAAAACCTACAGTTTCCTTTCAATCAGATTCAGCCACACTTGATGCTATGAAAATATGACAATTCCCCACTTTAGGCATGAGACGCGCATCTCACAGAGCCGGAAAGAAATCCCTGAAAGGAATTCTGAATGTTTATTTATTTATTCAGACAATGTTAGTTATCTTACTGCAGTTATAACAAAAGAAAAGAAAAGCGTAGTAGAAAACACATTTTATTTCAGGCCCATTAAGGCCCCCCCCCCCCCCTCCCCACTTGGGCCCTAGGTAGTCAGTCCCACTTTTCCCCCCACTACGACGCCCCTGGTTAGGGTTAGCTGATCTTGGTCTGACAGTGAAGAGAAAAGCCCATAGGAAAAGAAATCCAGAGAGGAGATCTCACAAGTGTTTCATTTATGTCTCCTAGACAACAATGAGATCTGTTTGAAAGCAAAATGAGACTATAGCTTATGTCTCCTGTTTCTCATTCTTGCCTTCAGAAAAAAAGTTGCAAAAAGTCTCAGCTTAGTCTCCCTTTCAGTTCAAAAGGAGATCTGGTCTAAATCTGAAATGATTCTCAGGTATTTCTCAAGTGTTGGGACTCCTTTTGAGCTCAGGTGGAGAAATCAGGGAGCTCTCTCATTTGTCTGGTGGCCTAGGGGACTAAGCGCCCCACATACAGAGGGGTAGGGGTCGCTGGATTGATTCCCGGACGGTCGTCCATTTCCTGCATGTCTCCCCCGCTCACTACTCCCCACATTTCCTGTCTCTCTTCAGCTGTCCTGTCAAATAAAGGCAAAAAGGCCAAAAATATATTTTAAAAAAGAGAAGAAAATTAGCCATTAATGAGATCTCTCATTTAAGTCTCAAATTAGACTCATGTTATGGTCTCAACTATTTCTCTAGTGAGAAACGAATGAGAACAATTTGAAACTTGAATGAGGCTGAAGTGAGAATCTCAATTTTGTCTCCAGATACTTAGAAGAGAAAGCTTTGAGCAGTAAAATGTTCCTCTGGGAGGAGCTGCAGTTTGTGGCTCGCAGCTCTGAAAGGGTTAAGACTCCTCGTGTCCGTCAGTTAAAGAGCTTTAGAGAAACAGCTTCATTCAGTCTTTAAATCACAGCTCAGATAAAAAAACTGAGTACAGCTTTAAAACAGTGTGACTTTAGATCTTACTGGTTAGTACACCAGATTTGAATGAGCCTCCTGTTTGTTTGGCCCTGTCTTCATCAGGACGCTCTTCAGTTTAAACCTTGATAAGTTTTCTTGCTGAGCATGAACTCATTTGATGAAGCGTCGCCCGGCCCTGACAGTACGTTAAACCGTGTATTTCTGTCCGACAGGGTTCGACGGACTCTCTGATTCAGAGGAACGCAGGATTGTTTTGGTGGGAAAGACCGGAGTGGGAAAGAGCGCTGCAGGAAACACCATCCTGGGCAGAGAGGCGTTCGAGTCGGAGCTGTCCCCGTGTTCCCAGACGGCTGAATGTCACAAAGCTAAAGGCTCCGTCGACAGTCGGAGGGTCGCCGTCATCGACACTCCAGGCCTGTTTGACACAAACTTCACCCAAGAGGAAGTGCTGCGGAGGATCAAGATGTGCATCTCTCTGTCAGCTCCGGGTCCTCATGCCTTCTTAGTGGTGCTTCAGCTGGGCAGGTTCACGCAGGAGGAGAAGGACACCATCAAGATGATCCAGATCACTTTTGGTGAAGAAGCTGCTGGATACACGATGGTGCTGTTCACACACGGAGACCAGCTCAGGAAGCAGACCATCGAGGGCTACGTGGCTGAGAGTCCTGACCTGAAGGCTCTGATCCGGACCTGCTACAACCGATACCACGTCTTCAACAACGAAGTCAAAGACCCCGACCAAGTCAGCCAGCTGCTGGACAAAATCGACAAGATGGCCATGGCTAACGGAGGACGCTACTACACCAACGAGATGTTCCTGAAAGCAGAGGAGGCCATCCAGAAGGAGAAGGTCCGCCTCCTGAAGGAGATGGAGGAGCAGAGGCAGAAGGAGCTGAGCGCACTGAGAGCCAAGGTCGGAGAAGGAAGCACGTACCGCAGGGAGGAGCGGCTGGTGTACAAGAGATACGAGACTCGCGCCAGGAAGCAGGCGGAGAGATCCAACGACTTCATCGCTGCTCCCGCCATCCTGTTATCTGCGACCTGCGGCGCCGCTGTCGGAGGGATTATTGGCATCGCAGGAGGTCCCATCGGGATCGCAGTTGGAGTTGCAGCTGGAGCAGCTGTTGGAGCTGCAGTTGGAGCTTTATCAGTCCAGATCTCAGAGCGATGCAACGTTCAGTGAGAGGAACCGACCCGGTCCCTCGATAGCTCTGAAACTCTCACAGAAATATTAAACTCTGTGTCTTTACATACGATCCTGTTTCATTCCTGCTGGTTAGTAAATCTACAAACTGAAGCACGCAGCGATGAGTCCACGCTCTGACTACAACACCAGAACTTCACTTTATATCAGAGAGATTTCCCCTTTCACCCTGAAATGATCGGAAAGTTTTATTTAGCCAAATTCATCCCACCTTATTGAACTCTGGTAACCTCTGCTTTGTTGTTGTTGTTGTTGTTGTTATTGTTGTTGTTGTTGTTGTTGTTGTTGTTGTTGTTGTTGTTGTTGTTGTTGTTGTTGTTGTTCCGAAAAACTACAAAGGCCGGCCACACACTAGACCACTGAAGACCAGATTAGGGCCTGATTTGGGACTTCTTTTAAATTATTGTTAATCCAAATAATCCTTGTGGAATTATTCACCCATAGTCTTTACCTTGTTCTTTACCATATACAGGGTGACTCTCCTTACTGTCAGAAATAGGATTTTTATATTTCTGTTTGTCGCTGTGAAACAGAGTCCACCATTCTTTTTTTCGAAGTCACGTTTGATCACATGATGTCTTTGAAATGGTTACCACAGACGTTGAGTGTGTTGTCAGATGGATCATCTCGTGTGTGTGTGTGTGTGTGTGTGTGTTTATAGGACTCAGCCAGACCTCAGACCACATTTTCCAATTTTCACTTAATTAGTCAAAAAAAAACAATTATTCATATACTGCAAACAATTTGCCATGTAGTGCGTCTGTGCCTGCAGTGTAGTGACTGGCGGAGTAATTCAGTACTCGTCCATGTACTCACCTGCGCTACACACCCACTGGGTGGCAATAAAGCACACTAATGACCTTGTTAGTTTAAGACAATAGAATTAATGATGCATGCGAGAGGTGTATGTGACAAGACGTAGGCGTACAACAGTGATGGATAAATATTCAAAAAGGAAAAATGAAACTCCAAACTGGGCCCTGGATAAATTCTAACCTGGATGAAGAGCGTAATATGGGCGGTGGAAAAGGCAACTTTTATGAGAAAAACTACATTGGTGTCTGCGAGAGCTCTCAAAGCGAGCTACTTAGTAGCTGAACTGGTAGCCAAATCAAAAAGGCCACACACTGTGTCAAAGACATTAATACTACCTGCAAAAGCCATTGTAAATGAGATGCTTCGCCCTGACGCAGTTAAAGAAGTAGCCAAAGCCCCTCTCTCAGATAAATAGATTCATAAATTGAGAGACTAAATGTGTCATTTTGTAACACTTTTGGTTGGTGGTGTGACTCCGGATTTTTTTACTGTAAGAAATATGCCTTGGCTCAAAAAAGGTTGAAAAACACTGGTCTAATGTGTGGCCGGTCTGAGTGAGGTTAGTTCTACAGAGAGAGAAATCTAAGTCTTTCGGACACGTGAATGCGTCCTCAGAGTGGAATGATAGAGTGGATCAGTCGGACTATAAGTTCACTTGTTAACCTTTAGTAACCTCTGCACTGACAAAGTTTGTTGAATTGATAATCACTTCATGATCACTGAAATAATCTGTATCTAAAGAATAACATGACCCTGCTTCATCTTTAACGTCTTTTTATGTTTGTAAATAAAGAACCAATCAGGATGGAGCACGGCTGATTATTGGTGTTGGACATAGATTCAGTGATTCATTATTTAGCAATCAATGGAAACAATTGATCTGAAAAATCTAAATGTTCTCTATAAATAATAATGATCACCATATTGTTATAATAATATATAATAATATCATTTATGAAATTATAAATTATAAATTCACGAGATGTTTCTCTGCGGTGAAATACTTTAATAAAATAAACTGTGTTTATTATTCTGCTTCATTGGTGTTGGATCACTTAGATGAATTTGAAACCTTGAACATAAACACGCTAATCTTTATGTCTGAAGCTTAAAGCTCAAACAGTTCACACTCGTTGATTGAGAAGATAATAAACGTAGGAGTTTTGCATAATTAGAGGAACAGCTGACATGACTTAAGGCCCTGCCTCAACTCAACGTCTCTGCCTGTAGTTAGGTCGACCAAAGCTAGGTTGAGGTCAACATTTCCAATATGGCGTCCACAGACGACAGGCTTCAAAATTCTGCTTCAGATACAAACGTGTGACGTCCAGGGAAAAATCAGAACATAGAGAGAAGGGACGAACACTGATGGACAGGATTAAACTTGTAGATGAGATGTTTGAGGCCATCTTGAATCCTCAGTAATTACATGTTGCATCAAAAGTAAAGGAGGGTTTTCCCGTGAAGAGACTCTGTGGGGTGAGTTGGGTCTTTGCATTAAATGAACCGTTTGCCTCTTTGATCAAAGACGACATAGGCGTCACCAGAAGGTCATTGATTTGTAAAGAAGCATCAGAAATAGGTGGAAAGCTGTAACACAGAGACGTTTCTGTGTTTTATGTTCTCAGGATCTCGGAGGCAGAAGAAGAGCGACGCTCTCAGGATCATCCTGATTGGAAAGACCGGAGCGGGAAAGAGTGCCACAGGAAACTCCATCCTGGGCAGAGAGGCGTTTCAGTCCGAACTGTCCTCCTCCTCGTGGACGTTTCAGTGCAAGAGAGCTGATGGAGACGTGAGGGGTCGACAGGTGGCCATTATCGACACCCCAGGTCTGTTTGACACTAACTTTAATGAAGAGGAGCTGCTAAAGAGGATCCAGCCGTGCATGTCTCTGTCTGCTCCGGGTCCTCACGCCTTCCTGGTGGTTCTGCAGCTGGGCAGGTTCACCAAAGAGGAGAGGGACACCATCAGGACCATTCAGTCCTATTTTGGTGAGGACGCAGCCAAATACTCTCTGGTGTTGTTCACACACGGGGACAAACTGAAGAAGCAAAGTATTGAAACCTTCATCTCGAAGAGCGAAGAGCTCAAAGGCCTCGTTGATATCTGCTACGGCAGATATCACGTCTTCAACAACCGAACCAACACCCAGGAACAGACCGATCAGCTGCTGGATAAGATCGACAAGATGATTCTGCAGAACGAGGGAGGATTCTACACGGGGAAGATGTTCAAAAGAGCAAAACAGGCGTCAAAGAAGGAGAAGAAGAGAGTTTTAAAGGAGCAGAAGGACGTAGAGAAGGAGAGGAAGAATGCTCTGAGGACTGAAGTGGCCCGAGATATGGGTTTGACAGAAGAGTCGAACAGACACAATAAATGTGTTCTGCAGTAAAACAGGGGATTCACCGGTTTCTACTACTGCTTCACTGCATTCACACCTCACACTCACACATTTTTATTTACAGTCTATGATTCACACACTGTAATGATAGCCTCAAACACTCTAATGAAAGCCTCAAACACTCTCTAACGATAGCCTCAAACACTCTAACGATAGCCTCAAACACTCTAACGATAGCCTCAAACACTCTCTAATGATAGCCTCAAACACTCTGATGATAGCCTCAAACACTGTCTAATGATAGCTCAGGTAACGGTATAGCCTCAAACAATATGTGATGATAGCTCAGGTAACGGTATAGCCTCAAACACTCTTTAATGATAGCTCAGGTAACGGTATAGCCTCAAACACTCTCTGATGATAGCCTCAAACACTCTCTAATGATAGCTGAGGTAACGGTATAGCCTCAAACACTCTCTGATGATAGCCTCAAACACTCTCTTATGATAGCTGAGGTAACGGTAAAGCCTCAAACAATATGTGATGATAGCTCAGGTAACGGTATAGCCTCAAACACTCTCTTATGATAGCTGAGGTAACGGTATAGCCTCAAACACTCTCTTATGATAGCTGAGGTAACAGTATAGCCTCAAACAATATGTGATGATAGCTCAGGTAACGGTATAGCCTCAAACACTCTCTTATGATAGCTGAGGTAACGGTATAGCCTCAAACACTCTCTTATGATAGCTGAGGTAACGGTATAGCCTCAAACACTGATGATGGCCTCAAACACTCTCTAATGATAGTTCAGGTAACGGTACAGTCTCAAATACTCTGTAATGATAACCTCAAACACCCTAATGATAGCCTCAAACACTCTAATGATAGTTCAGGTAACGGTATAGCCTCAAACACTCTGTAATGATAGCCTCAAACACTCTGTAATGATAGCTGAGGTAACGGTATAGCCTCAAACACTCTCTTGTGATAGCTGAGTTAACGGTATAGCCTCAAACACTCTAATGAAAGCTCAGGTAACAGTATAGCCTCAAACACTCTGCTGATAGCCTCAAACACTGTAATGATAGCTGAGGTAACGGTATAGCCTCAAACACTGTAATGATAGCCTCAAACACTACTGATAGCCTCAAACACTCTGTAATGATAACTCAGGTAAAAGTATAGCATCATTTCATTACAGTCATCTCAAGCAGAATTATTAACTGTAATGAATTAATACAGTTGCGTGAAGCTGTGATGATGTGTTGAGTTTAGGGTTAGTGTGCTGTTTGTAGTTTTAGGAGTTTAGTATTTGTGGAAACAGTTTCTGAGCTGCAGTGTTTAAACTGGACTAAAACTATGAGCTGACATCTCTTTATCAGTTGGTTGTAAATATGTTGCTGTGCTTCTTGATGTAATACTTCATGATGAGCTAGGATAATGTTGTCCAGTGTTTTATATTTAAGTGCTGTGTGTTGATACATTGAAATAAAAATGATCTCTGAAACTTGTTTATATATTCTCTTACTGTCAGATTATTCTCTGATGTTCTTCATAAACAAAGTGACCATGGTGTTTAAAGTTTAATAAAAGCTTTCGCTGATACTCAACATGCTCACCCTGTGTCAGACACAAACTGTCTTCAGAGGACTCTCCCTTCTGTGCAATGCATGCTGGGATACATTCCAGCTCTGCGGTCCTGAGCAGCTTCAGCAGGTTGAGGCTGAAAAATGAAACCAAAGTGGAAGAGCAAGAACTGCAGCTCCTCCAGAGTCCAGCTGAGGCCGGCTGGAGAAGTCCCAGGTTAAAGTGTACCGTGCATCCTTACAGTGGCGTTAAACATGTTAATGGTTATAATAGAGAAACACCAGGGTCCTACTCTGCAGGTGTGCACCTGTTGCCAGGAGGCTTACAGCTTGTCCCAGCTCCACCTCTGTCTGGTTCTAGGTTGACTGAGGGATCAGGTCAGCATTTCCAACATGACGACCAGAACAGCTCTGACGCACTGAGACTGCAGTCTTGTTTCATAAAGGTAAAGATGAAATGATTTAAATATTGTCATGACCGGTAGATCAAACAGTAAATAAATCACCTGGACAGGTGTACTTTGCTATTTGTCCTGATTTAATTAACTCAATGTGATTGATGATGAATCATTTCAAAGCAAACACAAACAGTGATGATAACAGCCTGCAGATCCAACAACCACAACTTGTCTACATGGACACAGTGACGCCTAGTGGCTGATGATGTCACTGCACCCCAGAGGAGCCGTCCACAGCATGAAGTGGGTCACAGAGTGAGTCCATAGACTGTATACAGTTTATGAGTGGGTCACAGAGTGGGTCACATTAACCGGCAGAGAGCTCAGTAAAGGTTGTATTAATAACATCATCCATGCTGACTTTTAATGACACACAAACAATTATTCATGCTTTTATTTATTCTCGATTAGATTATTAACTGGCTTTTAACAGGTTTAATTCAAAAATCTATCAATAAACTTCAGCTGGTACAAAATTCAGCAGCAAGACTTTTAACCAAAACCAATAAGAGAGAACATTATTCATGTTTTAATGACCTTACACTGGCTGTCCATTGCTTTTAGAAGAGATTTTAAGATTTTATTTATCATGTTTAAAGCACTTCACGGCCCCAGTATATATATATATATGATTTGCTGTCACCCTACCAGCCCGGGCGCAGCCTCAGATTCTTAGGCAGGAACCCCCTTAAAGCTCCCATCACAAACTTAAAATCTAAGGGTGACCGAGCGTTTGCTGTTCAGGCTCCATGACTGTGGAACGACCTGCCTGAGGATCTCAGGTGAGCTCAGCAGTATCTTCTTTTAAATCCCAGCTTAAAACATATCTTTATCGAAAGGCCTTCTTGTGATATTGTTTTATCCACGATGCTACATTTATTTTTAATCTACTTTTATCAATGTTCCTCTTAAATTGTCTTGCTAGCTCTATATGTTCCCCCCCCGCCACATGCTTTGTTTTTATAGCCTCAAACACTCTCTTATGATAGCTGAGGCAACGGTAAAGCCTCAAACACTGTAATGATAGCCTCAAACACTCTACTGATAGCCTCAAACACTCTGTTATGATAGCTGAGGTAACGGTATAGCCTCAAACACTGTAATGATAGCCTCAAACACTTTGTAATGTCTGTTTTGATAAGTGCTTTATAAACTTTATTATTATAAAAATCAAAATGTATTATTGTGAGTGTCAGTATTAAAAGCTGAACACTATAAACATATTTTAAAGTAAAATAAAGTCTTGTCAGCATTTCTCAGAGAGCATCTGACCCGTCGGCTGTTCAGTCATATGACGTCCCAGAGCCTGCGCGCGCAGCCTGCGCAGCCACAGCTCCGGGGTCGGGATCAGGTCTGGATGGATCTGAGAGTCGCTCCTGTGTTTGTGTGGATCCTCGGGGTCTCCGCGGCCCTCCGGTCCTCTCAGTCCTCTCAGTCCTACATCCTGAACGACAGAGACGGACTGGGCAGAGTCTTTGACGGGATCGGAGGTCTGAGCGGAGGAGGGGTAAGAGTCTGTTTACTTCCGGGTTCGGTTCTGTGTGAGGTCACGTGACTCCTGGTTCTGTAACTTGTTCAAGTGTCTCTTCTTAAGATGTTGAACTTGAACAGAGTTAAATATAAAGTGAATGTAATCACACGTGAGGGCTGAGGGGAGAAAGCGCACGAGACAACCTGCTGTGATGCCTTTAAGGACCCTTCATCAGAGTAGGACAACAGCACATCCAACTCACACCTTTACTTCAACTCAAAACCAGATCACACTGAGCATCCTTAAAGAGGCAGAGCAACATGTGAAATAAAGTGTTTTGAACTTCATTAAAGAACTCAATGATAAAAATAAAATTAGAATTAAATAAGGATTATTAGACCAGAATAAATCTCCTCTTAAAGTTCTGTTTCTGAGGATTGAACACCTTCTTCTCTACCTCCTCCTGCAGGCTACAAGCCGTCTTCTGGTGAACTACGCAGAGCCGTACCGCAGTCAGGTGTTGGACTACCTGTTCAAGGTGAGTCCCGAGGCACCTGCTCATTAAATTAACCCTTTAACCTCCGTTTACACTGTGCTCTGATGGTTTCAGCCAAACTTTGGAGCCTCTCTGCACATACTGAAGGTGGAGATCGGAGGAGACGCTCAGACTACAGGTCAGGACATTTAGAAGTTATATATCAGGACATATTACATCAAATATATTCACCTGTTTATTAACAGAAAGTACTGAAAGTTACAAAAAACAAAGATCCCAGAACCTTTAAACTGCCTTAAAGAAGCCAACAGACATGATGATGGAGATGACTGAGAGGAGTTTACATCTTTAGGATTATAAATCATCTAAAGACTGAAACTGTTCTTCAGTTTATTTACTCAGTGTCCAGAATGCATCAGTCTTCAGAGTGTCCTGGTGTTTCTCTTACATGCTGAAATTATCCATCTTTAGTTTTGGTTATTTACATGAAAACAAAGCTTGTGTTAGTGAGTATGATGCAACAGTTTGATGTTCTGGTCACCAGGAAGTTTATTACTAACATTAACCTGACGCTCAACATGATAAAGAGAACATCATTTACATACAGACTCCAGGATAGAGCCATCATCATGCATCTTCTCTATCAGTGTGAGTTGTGTGTGTGTGTGTGTGTGACTCTTACCTGTCTCCACAGATGGAACCGAGCCGTCACACATGCACTATGAAAACGACGAGAACTACTTCAGAGGCTACGAGTGGTGGCTGATGAAGGAGGCCAAGAAGAGGAACCCTAATATCACCCTCATAGGTACGGACAGGTGTTCTGCTCTACACCTTAGGTAGCTCCTGGGACAGCTGGGAGGGTTAAAGGTCAAAGTTTCACCTCAGATAGAGGTTAGTCGTTAACAGAGCAGTGCTGATGAACGTGATGAAGACAGGACTGCCGGTGATGAAGATGTTTTTACATTGTCAGCATAATATGCATGCTGATTTGGCCTCTGTGTGTGTGTTTTTTTGTGTGTGTAGGTCTGCCCTGGGCGTTTCCTGGTTGGGTGGGTCACGGTAAAAACTGGCCGTATGATTACCCAGACATCACTGCAGCGTACGTGGTGAACTGGATCCTGGGAGCCAAACAGTACCACGACCTGGACATCCAGTATGTGGGGGTGTGTGCAGGTTTCTTTATACCTCAGTCATATTCAGAAGAAGCAGACGTATGTTTATGTCAGTCAGCCTTATAGAGACGTTTAGAGTCTCCAGGTCTCCTGACACACGTGTGTTTGGACCTGGAGGAACATCAAACTCCAGACAGCCTCCTGCTCTCATGTGTCACTAAAACCTGCTTTCATCCTTCAGGTCTGGAATGAGCGAAACTACGACAGCAAGTACATCAAGGTAACGCCCCCCCCCCCCCCCACACTCTGAGATTCTCTGACCTGACTGTTAATGTGATTTCTGGGTGATCAATGAGAAAAACAGCCACAAACATGAAGCTTCCTCTACATGAGGGGGGTTCAGTTTGGGTTCTCGCCGTGTCCCTCTGAGAGCGTGTCTTTATTTAAGGTTCTCCGGGACTCTCTGGATAAAATTGATCTGACTGAGGTCGGCATCATCGCTGCAGACGGGGACTGGACCATCGCTAAGTCGGTGATCGTTGACCCGTACCTGAACGATGCGGTTCAGGTGCTCGGGTGAGTACAGGTGGAATAAAACTCTAGGAGGTTAACGGACTGAACGGTAGACTGAAGGAACGTCTGTCAGTGTGTGTGTGTGTGTGTGTGTGTGTGTGTGTGTGTGTGTGTGTGTGTGTGTGTGTGTGTGTGTGTGTGTGTGTGTGCGTCGGACATCTCCTCTCCTCGTTAGACGGCCTTCTGTGTGGATCAGAGCTGAGTGTTTGTGGCTGTTTTTCTCTGGGCTCAGTCAGAGGTCAGATCATGACCTGCATCATGTGTGTGCATGCTGCAGAGCATCAGATCACTGTGCATGGTATCTCATGAAGCATGACATATTTAACATGTAGAGGTGTGTAGCTACCATCATGTAAAGTTTTATAGTCTATTTAAAGCTGCAGGGGTTGATATCAACATTTTAAATGTGATCAGTTATAAACCTAAAGAGTAAAAGCTGCAGGTTAGACAGAAATATCAAACTATCACTAAAAACAAATCAGCTCGATTGATAAGTATTGTTCTGAAATCTTCATATTTGAATCATGTTTACTTTTATTAATGTATATAAAGACAATGAGTAATATAATAATAAATGTTGGAGAGTGGTTGTATTAAAGAAATGAGGGAACAAGCAGCGCCTGGAGAGTGTTTGACTCCTGCAGGAAGTATTAGAGATTTAAAATCTCAACTTTCAACATATTTAAATGTTCATTCATAAAATCTTAGACTTTAACTTTGAATCTAATTTATTCTGAAGCCAGGTTTTGTTCAGGATCAGTATTTTCTTTACATGGTGGCAGTAATCAGAGTATCTCAGCAGTGACTCAGTGTCTCCCTCTGCTGGACCAGCTGCTGCGGTACACTCTGGATAAGAGCGGTCTGGAGGGGGTCAGGATCATAGCCAGTGACAACCTGTGGGAGCCCATTTCTCTGACTCTGCTGCTAGACCCTGAACTCAGCGCGGCTGTAGACGTGATAGGGTAGGAGCCTCCTGTGTGCTCGTGTGTGTGTGTGTGTGTGTGTGTGTGTGTGTGTGTGCACGACCTCTCACTCTGTCTCTAACTCATTAACACTCACACTGAATCTGCATGGTGTGTACTAACACGCTTTAGCCTGAGTGTGTGTGTTCTGAGTGTGTGTGTGTGTGTGGTGTTTGAAGCTGCTCTGATCTTTGTGTTCTCGTTCTTCAGGATGAACTTGTGTCCGTCTGTGTAGAACAGAAAATAATCAGAGACTATAAAAGTCATAGTTTGATGTTCTATATTTAAAGTGAGGGCTCCATCCTATATGAATAAGTCCGTCAGAGTCTCATCTGATAGATACTTGTGGCTCAGTTCTGTAGAACCTAAAAGAGTCCAGACGGGTAGCTTCCAAATCTGTGAAGGCTCCATTAATGCTGAGCAATATATACAGGTGTAGGAGCAACATATGCTGCCATCCAGACAATGACGTCTTCAGGAAGACCTTACAGATTTCAGCCAAACCACATTCTGCAGGGATTACAATAGCATGGCTCTGTAGTAGATGAGTCCAGGTGCTGAACTGGCCTGCCTGCAGTCCTGACTCGTCCCCCTTTGAAAACATTTGGAGCATCATGAAACTAGAAACACGACCAAGGTGACCCTGAACTGTTGAGCAGCTGAAATCCTAGATCACAGACGCAGATGTAGACACGTGTGCTCTCGTCCTTGTTGACCCCTGTCAGTCCTTCATGGTTTGAGTCTGATCCCTCGTTACTAAGATCTGACACTCGCACCCTGACAGACCTCAGACTCTAACATGTTGACGTGTTATCTGTGTGTGACGTTCAGGGCTCACTACCCGGGCACCACCACCGTGTTGGACGCCCTGAAGACGCAGAAGAAGCTGTGGTCGTCTGAGGACTACAGCACCTTCAACAACGAGGTGGGGGGAGGCTGCTGGGCCCGGATCCTGAACCAGAACTACGTCAACGGACTCATGACGTCGTAAGGAAACCTTCATCCTGAACCTGGAGAATAATATCTCTTTAAATCTGAATCTGTATAAAACACAGGAGAACAGATCACAGAGGACGTGTTCTGTGCGGTCTCTTCCAGAACCATCTCCTGGAACCTGGTGGCGAGTTACTACGAGGACCTCCCGTTCGGCAGAGACGGGCTGATGACGGCCGAGGAGCCGTGGAGCGGGAACTATGTGGTGGAGTCTCCGATCTGGATCACAGGTCTGCATCAAATACTGCACATACATGAGACCGATCCAGAGGGGTTCTAATTCTGCTGATTGAAGCAGCATGGGATGCTAAGCGCCTCGGTGTGACCTCTGAAGGAGCTCAGCTCAGACTTTACCTGAAGCAGCTTTATTCAAAAGTTTACCCCCCCACCCGTCTCCTTTAAAAAAACAGGACCCATCTGGGTCCATGATGGGAGCAGGTCTTGAAAGTGTTTAATGTTCTCTGGTTGTGTTCCAGCTCACACCACTCAGTTCACGCAGCCCGGGTGGACGTACCTGAAGACGGTGGGACACCTGGAGCGAGGCGGGAGCTACGTCGCTCTGACCGACGGGAGAGGAAACCTCACTGTCGTCATAGAAACCATGGCAAGTTAGGATGGAGACTTTAATCAGAGGAATATTGTTGAAGACGTTCTTACAGACTTCTTTGTTTTATTCCTCAGACTCACGATCACTCGGTGTGCGTCAGACCTCCTCTCCTGCCCTTCAACGTGACGGCCCAGAATGCAACATTCCATCTGAAAGGGTCCTTTGTAAGTTCCTCTGAGGTCGTCATCACACCGTGGACTGTTAGAGAGCTTCTCTTTAATAACGTTCTCTTCTTCCGCAGGCCGACATCCAGCAGGTCCAGGTGTGGCGGTCTCAGTTTAACTTCAAAACCAAGAAGCCGTCCTTCTTTGAGCGTCTGAGTGCTCTGAAGGTGAGCGAGCTCGGAAACACACACACTCCTCTCTGTCCGACCCGTAAGAACCTTCACCTGAACACCTCTGTGATGTTTCAGCTCACAGACGGATCCTTCACTCTGAACCTGGACCAAGACCAGGTCTACACCGTGACCACGCTGAAGACAGGACAAAAGGGCGTGTACCCCGCCCCCCCTCCCTCTGCTCCTTTCCCTAAAGTCTACAAGGACGACTTCAACGTTCGTAAGTACAACACACACACGCACACACACACGCACACACACAGAGTATGTATGTGTTAATGTCCTCTCCTCTCCGTAGGGAACCCGGCTTTCTCTGAGGCTCCGTACTTTGCGGATCAGACGGGCGTGTTTGAGTACTTCATGAACCTGACCGATCCCGGACCTCACGTCTTCACCTTCCGACAGGTTCTGACCCAGAGACCGGTCACCTGGGCCGCAGACGCCGACCAGACCGTGACCGTGATCGGTGACCATCAGTGGTGAGCAAAGCGGCCTCGTACTCTCTCCTGGTCTTCATTAACATTAAACGTTAAACCCTCTGTGATGTTTGAACGCTGCAGGCAGAACATGACGGTGTCCTGCGACGTCTTCATGGAGACGGTGAAGACCGGAGGAGTGTTTGTGGCCGTTCGGGTGGACAAAGGAGGACAGTCCATCCGCAGCGCTAAAGGAGTCTTCTTCTGGGTGTTTGCAGACGGCACGTACAAAGTCACCAACGACCTCGGTCAGTGCTTTCACGTCGTGTCAGATTTTAAAGATCTGAGAAATAAAACATGACGCACTCTGTTTCTAGTGAACGTGAAGTTAAACATGTTAGTTAATCTCTGTGACTCCTTTAGTTCAGAGTCAGTCTGGATTAAGAATAGAGCAGGAGATGAACAGACTGAAGTCGTGTTGAGACAGACCACGTTTAGATAAATCCACTGACGCTTCATTCTCTGTCTGAGGATCTCCAGGTCTGTCTCTGCTGGTCTGTGTCTCCTCCTGGAGTCTGCAGACTCAGTCAGAGCAGTGTGATCAGATTAAAGTTGTTAGATTAGATCAAATCTTTAACACAGGTCCTTCTAATATAAGACGTGTTCACAGTATCAGATTACAGCGTGTAATCCAGTTCTGTTTTACTCTCGGGTTAGTGTTGGTAAAGACTCCAGAGTCGGATTAGGATCAATCTGAAACTAATATCTAGATAATCCTGATCCCAGCAGAGCGCTGAATCCAGATTCAACTCTCTAAGTGTCTGACTGAGCCTTAAGGATAATCTGTCAATAACAACATACTCCCTCATTATAATTAAAGCTCAGATTAATACAGGCAGTCAGATTAACTTTAAGGGCCTCACACTGTGCTGCTTTTGTCTTCCAGCTGGACAGACGGTCCTGGCAGAGGGACAGTCTGGTACTCGAGCGTTGGGCTGGCACACTCTCACGCTCTCTGTGGAGGTAAGTCCAGACTCACTGAACCCCTTAAATACAGAAACATCATCTTTATGTCTTCAAACACTTTGAACACTCTTGTATCTGCCTCTGTAATCCTGAGGGTCTTAATCTGTAATGATCCAACAGCAGCTGATAAAATGTAAAACTCAAAGTTCTGCGTGTCCCCTGTGCCCCCTTCCCTCCTGCAGGGTCAGCTAGCATCCGGTCTCCTGAACGGGTACCCGCTCTGGAAGAACGCCGTGGTCCTGACTCCTCACAGCGGCTGGGCGGCGATAGGAACGCGCTCCTTTGAGCTGGCTCAGTTTGATAACTTCAGCGTGGTGGCGCAGTGAGGACGGGACGGGGAAATGTTCGCCCTGCTGTGTGTGTGTGTGTGTGAGATTAATTTATTGACCTGATGGAAGCTTTGGGGTTAATGATGTGCCAATGATGGGGTGATTGATTTCTCTTGTTGGAGGTTTGAAGGCGATTAACTTGAATGAAGGGGACATAAGGGGAACACTGAACACACTGCTGCCTTGATGACTGACGTGATTGTAAATTTATTTTATATGGAATAAAACGATTTTTTAATAAGTTGGTTTGGACTTTCATTCACTGATGAAGAGGCTGCTACAGCACACATCAGTATTAACTAACCTCATCCTTTTTCAGTACTTCAGTAATAATAAAACAACTGATAATCAATTAAGAGATGCAGCCACTGGCAAAGGAACTGTTTCTAAACTATATAACTTAATGTGCCACATTCGTTTTGACTGTCATGCACCTGTGTTATCTCAATGGGAGAAAGATCTGGGCGTTCCCCTCACAGCAGAGCAATGGGAAGCAATTCTGAGAAAAAGAAGAAAGGTACTTTATTGATCCCCAGGGGGGAAATTCAATTTTTTCACTCATGCTATTTTGGACATGCTACACATACAGTTTTTTGGTATATACATTCAAATGCACACACATGCAGTGAACATGCTTAGGGAGAGATGTCAGAGTGAGGATACTGCCGTCAACCAGCGCACCCCGAGCAGTTGGGGATTCGGTGCCTTGCTCAAGGGCACCTCGGCAGTGCCCAGGCAGGTGAACTAGCACCTCTCCAGCCACCAGTCCACTTGTCAAACTTCGTCCATACTGGAACTCGAACCAGCCACTCTTCGGTTCCCAAGCCAAGTCTGAGCTACTGCCGCCCCAAGAAGTTCAAACTATTTGTCAAAATGTGTTAGATACAAGTTAATCCAAATGAAGATTCTGTGGAGGTCATACATCACCCCACAAAAACTGAAGAATATGAATGGTCATGTTTCAGATCTGTGCTGGCATGGCTGTGGGATGACGGGAACACTAATGCATCAACTTTGGCATTGCCCAGAGATCCAGAGGTTCTGGATTGATGTAAAAGATTTTTTGTGCAAAATATTTGATATCAATATATCATTATGTCCTACAGTGGCCCTCCTGGGTAACAAGATAGATGGAGTAACCTCCACAGAATTACAACACTTGATCACGTTAGCATTTATATCTGTGAAACTGACAATTTGAATGAATTGGAAGGTAAGAAAGGCAAAATGTTTTGATATAGACAGCTGGCTTAAAGATTATTTGGAACTGATCTCTATGGAGCAAGCAGCATCAGCACTTGTAGATCCAGGCAGTGGCCACAGAGGCTCTATAATAGATAAAAGGCCTTGATGGCTCCTATTGATACTTGACTTGAGTTTTGAACCCCATCAATTTTTGAATGAACACAAATGTATACATTTTATTTTTTTATTTGTTTATTTTTTCTTCAATTTTCTATCTCCTACACTGAAAAATATTTACGCTCCACCCCTGCTCCCATGTCTTGTCCTGTTGTAGGTTATCACATGTATTTGTTTGTATATTTGTTTGTTTGTTTAGACCTTGTCCAGTCAGAGTTGTGTTGCTGCATTATAATTTGTGTAATAAAAAAAAAAACAGGACGTGTCTTTCCCAAGGACACTTCAGTCTGAAGAGAAGCAGGTGATGTTTGACCCGACCTCACTTTAGAGCCTCATCCTTCAGAACTTATCTTTTGCTCTCAGACTTCTCTAAAGTTTAAAACCTCACTGCTCTAAAGTTTAAGTTTTGAAACCTGTAATATCGCCTGGAGAGGAAATCTGTAAAACTCACCTCGGACAGATCCTGTCTGTCGAGGAGAAAGCTGCTGACCCGAGTCAGACGATGGATCATCAGCTTAACGGATGCCCTGATCCAGGTCTGGGAGGAGATCCCTCAGGAGAACATCCGTCGTCTCATCAGGAGCATGCCCAGACATTGTAGGGAGTGTATACAGGCACGTGGAGGCCACACACACTACTGAGCCTCATTTTGAATTGTCTTCAGGAATTTCCACAGAAGTTGGATCAGCCTGTGATCTGATTTTTACACTTTGATTTTGAGTATGATTCTGAATCCAGACCTCCATGGGTTAATGATTTTGGTTTCCATTGATCATTTTTATGTTATTTGGTTCTCAACACAATCCACTTTGTACTGAATAAAGATTTTTAACTGGAATATTTCATTAATCGTGATCTAGGATGGGTTGTTTAAGTGTTCCCTATATTTTCTTGAGCAGTGTATATTATATTGGTTGTTCTGGGTACTTGATGTGTCCTCTGTGAGTTCATTTGGGGGGACAGGAATATAGTTCTTTAAAGATTTTGAACTATTTTATTTTTGTTTAAAGTTTTTAAAATAATGTCAAATGTAGAAACCAAAAAAAAAAAGAAGATGGCCCAAAGTGCATTTTTCTTGTCACCTAATGAGACGATGTTAAACCATAAACTGAAAACAGTGACACGCTTGCGCACGCGCGTTGTGTCCGAGCGTATCCATGGCGACAAAAGCATCGAAAACAGCAACCAACATGGCGGAGCGGATCAGACAGAGGTCACCAAAGAGGGTTTTTATCAACAACATAGACTCATACACGTCTAAACACATCTCCAAGGTAAATATGACCAACATGTTCAACTTAAAGGAGCTGTTACATCATCTAATCTTATCTTATAACACACGAGTTACGACTCAATCGCAGTGTAGTGGTTCAGTTAGCTCTGCCTCCATGTTTGTAGTTTTTATCAGAGTGTACAGGTCCCGTTAACTCTGTCTCCATGTTTGTAGTTTTTATCAGTGTAGTTGTTTAGTTAACTCTGCCTCCATGTTTGTAGTTTTTATCATAGTGTCATGGTTCAGTTAACTCTGTCTCCATGTTTGTAGTTTTTATCAGTGTAGTGGTTTAGTTAACGCTGCCTCCATGTTTGTAGTTTTTATCATAGTGTCATGGTTCAGTTAACTCTGTCTCCATGTTTGTAGTTTTTATCAGTGTAGTGGTTTAGTTAACTCTGCCTCCATGTTTGTAGTTTTTATCATAGTGTCATGGTTCAGTTAACTCTGTCTCCATATTTGTAGTTTTTATCAAAGTGTAGTGGTTCTGTTAACTCTGTCTCCATGTTTGTAGTTTTTATCAGAGTGTGGTGGTTCTGTTAACTCTGCCTCCATGTTTGTAGTTCTTATCAGAGTGTGGTGGTTCAGTTAACTCTGTCTCCATGTTTGTAGTTTTTATCAGAGTGTGGTGGTTCAGTTAACTTTGTCTCCATGTTTGTAGTTCTTATCAGAGTGTAGTGGTTCAGTTAACTCTGTCTCCATGTTTGTAGTTCTTATCAGTGTGTGGTGGTTCAGTTAACTCTGTCTCCATGTTTGTAGTTCTTATCAGTGTGTGGTGGTTCAGTTAACTTTGTCTCCATGTTTGTAGTTTTTATCAGAGTGTTTGCTGGGAGCGGATGCTGATGGAGAAAATGAAGAAGAGGAGGAGAGGAGGACTTCAGACCACATTGGAGAGAAATCTTTCCATGTTGTTGGGACTGTTTCTGGGTCCCCTGAGGAGGAGGAGGAGAAGGAGGAGGACGACAGACCGTACCTGCTGGAGGAGTATTCAGTGAGCTTACTGTGACATAAACATTTGTACTTTTAGATAAGAGTTCATTTAAAGCCGTGTTTGTGACATTTCTTCTTTATTTTATGGTTTGTATAAAGAATATGAACAGAGACGCCCTGCTCTCCAAACTGATGCTCTGCGACGTAGTCATCTACAACATTACCCAGCATGCCGAGCAAGTGGATGAGGCTCTGTGGGCGGTCACAGGTGAGCAGCTTTGTGTCTGAACTCCTGTTTACAGACTGCTGATGCCTTTAATGTCCCTTGATCTAAATCTAAATAAATATCTACATATTAAGAAGTGTTCACTAGGAAATAAACATTGTGTGATTGATAAATCCTCTTTAATCATCAAAATGCATCCATAGAAATCTGTAGATATGACCTCTTAATAATCAATGAATCAGGTGATGATGATGATGATCCTGTATTTGCAGCTCTGCATGATCAAATGGAAACGTTCTCTGCACCGAAGACCTTCATCCTCATCTCCACTGTGATGACCTGGGCTTGCAGCAAACCTGTCGATCCTGTAAGAGAGCTTGAACTCTGACAAACTTTAACTCTCTCAAACTTTAACTCTCACAAACTTGAACTCCTCCTCCTCCTCATGTGTGTGTTGTGTTTCAGGACGATCTGGAGCTCCCGTTCACTGATGAGTTTTTCCGGAGGAGACGATCTCACCCTAACTTCAAACGTCACATCGACCTGGAGAAGAGGGCGGTGAAGATGGGAAAAACTGTGAGTGTGTGAGCCTTACAGTGGGACGCTTTGACAGGAAGAGGAGACGTGTAAATGAACTCTGTGATGTTGATTTCAGAACAGGAAGCTGTTCTCCACGTACGTGGTGGCGTCAGGGCTGCAGTACGGGATGGGAGAGCAGATCTTTCACTTCTTCTTCAAGGTGAGCTCTGAATTCTGAAGAGAGGATCTCATGATGCTGCCAATGTGTTCAGTCTGGATGTCCAGTGAACTTTGCGTTCCTGTAATATGCTCCACATCCAGTCCACCTTCTTGGGTTGAATACAGAAACCTTGAAAATACATTTGAGTCTTTATTCTGTCAGCTAAACTCAAGTCTCCCTGCTGTCAGTGCATCATTTGAAACATTGAAGAGAGGAGTGATCATTTATCTTGTTATCAGACGTCCTGGCTGGGACAGAAAGAGAGGATTCCTGTGTTTGGAGACGGACTGAACATCGTCCCCATGATCCATGTGACTGACCTGGCAAGGTGAGACACACACACACACACACACACACACACACACACACACACACGTTCATGTATTAACTCTCTGTATTGATGTGTATGTAAAGTTTGAGCTGACGTGTTTAGATTGCAGGGTCTTCCAGTCGTCAGATCTCTCTGTACATCTGTTTGAGCGTGTGATGAAAAAAGATCTTCAAATTAAAATCATAAAACAGTAAACCTACTTTAAATATTATAATCATACAGTTAGAGATCTGTGCAAGCTATTACTTACCTATATCTTAAGTAGGGGAGAACGGGGTTGGTTGTCACACTTTTTACTGTTTTGATTTGGGTTGGTTGTCACACACTATGGGGTTGGTTGTCACACACTATGGGGTTGGTTGTCACACACTATGGGGTTGGTTGTCACACACTATGGGGTTGGTTGTCACACACTATGGGGTTGGTTATCACACACTATGGGGTTGGTTGTCACACACTATGGGGTTGGTTGTCACACACTATGGGGTTGGTTATCACACACTATGGGGTTGGTTGTCACACACTATGGGGTTAGTTGTCACACACTATGGGGTTGGTTATCACACACTATGGGGTTGGTTGTCACACACTATGGGGTTAGTTGTCACACACTATGGGGTTGGTTGTCACACACTATGGGGTTGGTTGTCACACACTATGGGGTTGGTTGTCACACACTATGGGGTTGGTTATCACTCACTATGGGGTTGGTTGTCACACACTATGGGGTTGGTTGTCACACACTATGGGGTTGGTTGTCACACACTATGGGGTTGGTTATCACAAACTATGGGGTTGGTTATCACAATGGTATTTCAATGATTTTGCCAACATAGGGGTTGGTTGTTACATGTGACAACCAACCCCAACTGGAATTTTTTGCTAGCATCAAGGCTAACAACCATCTAACCACTAGTTAGCTAGCTAATAAAACTCTAAACTATAGCTTTCCCCTCACACTTTGTAAGGGTAACACTTGTTTTGTTATAAACCCATCGTTTAAAATGATGAGGTAATATTTAAATGAGGATATTTTTTATTGTTATCATTGTTATTACTGTTTATTTTTTATTGTTGTCCCAAAGTGTGGTTCAGAACGTGATCGAACATCAGCCGATGCGGTATTACCTGCTGGCTGTGGACCAATCACACAGCAGCATGGAGGACATTGTGAAGGTGTGTGGGAAATAAAGTTAAAATAATGTGTAATAAATCATAAATATACGACCTGTGAGGCGACTGAACATGTTCTAAAGTCCTGAAGTGAAAAGTGTGTGTGCTCTCTCCTCCGTCAGGCGGTTGCTTCTGTTCTTGGACCGGCAAAGATCCAGAAGAGACCCTTTGAAGAAGCGTTCCTGACTCAGGACCTGAGTGTACGTCTCACCTCTCTGACCTCTCACCTTTCAGCTTCAGTGTTTTTTTTAAATCCTCTCAGACACAGTTATTGAAAAGCTTCAGAAACGTGCTGCGTTCATGGAGATGATGTTGACATGTCTGTGGTCAAAAGCACGTTCACGTGTTTCTTCTTCAAAATGAATATTAAAGAATTTAAAAACAGTATAGATGTTTCTCCTGTTTCAGGTGATGGAGGTGGAGTCCCTGCAGGTGAACCTTCGTATGGAAGCGGTCCACATTAAGGAGCTGTTCTCTGTGAGCTGGTGCTGTGAGTCCGGACTGCTTGAGAACCTGGATCAGGTGGTGGAGGAGTTCAGACAGACCAGAGGGCTGCTGGTAGGACGCGTCAACAGATTCAGAGATTTAGTATCTCTGAGTGTCTACGCTCGCTAACCTGTGGTTTGTTTGTGTGTGTGTGTGTGTGTGTGTTTGTGTGTCTCTCAGCCCCTGCGTGTGTGTGTTTTAGGTCCCCCTGCTGTTGGGAAGAGCTCAGTGTGCAAACAGATCAGTAAACATTACAAACTCCACCACATCACACTGAAGGAGACCATCTCTGAAACCATCGCTCAGCTGGTGATCTCACACACACACACACACACACACACACACACACACACACACACACGTGTGCATGTTTTCAGTGCACAACGTGTCCCCAACATTAAAGCTAACGTTTGTTTAAAGTGATCTTAAATTAACTCTTTGTGAGCTGTCACTCTGGTTCTGGTTGCAGCAGGACTCTTGCACTCCGGTCCTTTACATCATCACACTGTGTGTTTGTTATGATACCTCTGCAGGCCAGCCGTGACCTCACGGACAGATCATTGTTGTTTGATCCTCATCAATCAATCAATCTTTATTTGTATAGCGCCAAATCACAACAAACGTTATCTCAAGACGCTTTTACAAACATAGGAGGTCTAGACCACACTATGTCAAATTATGAACAGAGACCCAACTTCAAGACAGGGTAAGACTCAGTCTGACCCCACCTTAATCCACCATGAGCATTGCACATCGCAGTATTTAGCTAGTTACAGTGGTGAGGAAAAACTTCCTTTAACAGGCATAAACCTCAGGCAGAACCAGACTCATGTTAGACAGCCATCATGCCTGAGTTGGGTCTGGAAAGAGGGATAGAGGGGAGTAAGAGAGAGAAGTGATAGTGATGAGACGAGTAGTAGAAGCTGTTGCCGCTGGAGTCCAGCACGCCCGTATCAGCTGGAGTCCAGAACGTCCACAGCAGGAGGATGTCTACGGCAGCTCAGAGGAATCTACGAGACAAGGGAGCTCAGGGACTCCAGAAAGGTCTATGGTTAGTAACTTTAATGGGACAGGCAGAGTTAAAGTAAGTGATGAAGGGGTTGGGGGGAAGGGGGTGAGCTAGGATCCCAGTGTGTCAGTGCATCAGTTCCCCTGGCAGTCTAGGCCTATCGCAGCATAACAAAAGCTGGTCCAAGCCTGAGCCAACTCTAACTATAAGCTTTATCAAAAAGGAAAGTTTGAAGCCTACTCTTAAAAGTGGAGAGGGTGCTTCCCGGACCCTGACTGGTAGATGATTCCAAAGGAGAGGGGCCTGGTAACTGAAGGTTCTACCTCCCATACTACTTTTAGAGATTTTAGGTATATCCTCATGAATCTGCTCTCAATCACAAACTGAAGCAGCGGGAACATAACTTTTAAATCTACCTTCAGAGACGACGTCACCTTAAAACACGAACGTCTGCAGAGGAGAACATTTCAGAGTGTGAAGGGTTAATGACACGTTTCCTTCCTGTCCCAGGAGTCTGCTGTGGATAACTACGATCCAGAAGCAGAGAACGACCACTCTGCAGAGGATCTGCTGTTCAGTCTGAAGGAGAGCATGGAGCAGAACGCAGGTACACACAGCAGGGGCTCAGCTGCCTGTGATCACCTGTACAGAGTTACCTGTTCAAACACCTCCAAACACAGCACACCCAGGACCCCTGCTTTATGTCTGACGCAGCGCGAGCAGACGGACCAGAGAGCCTGAACTCTGTCTTTGGTGTTTCTAAGAAGCAGCCTGACTCTGATAAACCTGAGAGGAGACAGGAGTTCTTTTAGTCTGGGGTCCGTGTTCACATTTTTAAACCTCTGTCCTTCCCAAAGCTCCCCCCTTCATTCAGCCCGACCCTGACTCATTGTCTAACTCCCTCAGATCTTCGCTGTAACGTTTCCTCTCTGCAGGTTGGCTGGAGGATCATCTGTTAGTGAAGGTGCTGAAACACAAACTGACGTCCAACCCGTGCAGAAACCAGGGCTTCATCCTGGACGGATTTCCAAAGACATGCGAGCAAGCTAAAGAGCTCTTCTCTGGTAACACACACACACACACACACACACATACAGACACACACACACACACACATGGACCCTCGCACTAATGTAAATGTTCTCCAGCTCCTTCAGATGAAGACCATGAATCAGAAGCTGAAACATCCCTGAGCTCTTCACAGGGAAAGATCATTCCAGGTTTGTGTTATTCTCTGACGTGTTTCTGAGGTCATTCTCATCGACAGAGAGAAACTGAAGGCCCTGATTTCTGCTGGTGTAGTGGTTTCAAGGTCTCGTTGTGTTCTGCAGAGTTCCTGTTGGTCCTGGACTCCTCAGACTCCTTCCTGCAGGACCAGGTGATGAATCTGCCCGAGCGGCTCGTTCAGGAGTGGAACTACGAGCAGGATCACTTCCTGCAGCGCCTGAACAGATACAGAGAGACAAACATGGAGGAGGAGACCGTCGTCAACTTCTTCGATGAGCAGGACCTCTCCCTCCTGTACCTGGGTAAATAAACACCCTGCACGTCTGCGAGTCCTGATGAAGACTTCAAACCATCAGACCTTCTCCTCTTCCTCTTCTTCCTCCTCTTCCTCTACAGAGGTCACCAGCAGCAGTGAGACCGACTCCCTGCAGCTGATGCAGAAGATCATCGACACGCTGGGACCGCCCAGGAACTACGGCTGCAGCATCCAGGAGAAGGAGGAGGAGGAGAGGAGGGAGGCTGAGCAGAGCATGATGAGGGAGGAGCAGGAGAGAGCTGAGGAGATGAGGAAGGAGGAGGAGGAGGCCAGACACAGAGCTGCACGCTGGGAGGAGTGGGTATGTGCTGGGGAAGAGGGTATAAACTGGGAGGAGAGGGTATGTGCTGGGGAAGAGGGTATGAACTGGGAGGAGAGGGGATGTGCTGGGAGGAGAGGGTATGAACTGGGAGGAGAGGGGATGAACTGGGAGGAGAGGGTATGAACTGGGAGGAGAGGGGATGAGCTGGGAGGAGAGGGGATGAGCTTAGAGGAGAGGGGATGAACTGGGAGGAGAGGGTATGAACTGGGAGGAGAGGGGATGAGCTTAGAGGAGAGGGGATGAACTGGGAGGAGAGGGTATGAACTGGGAGGAGAGGGTACGAGCTGAGAGGAGAGGGGATGAGCTTAGAGGAGAGTGTATGAACTGGGAGGAGAGGGTATGAACTGGGAGGAGAGGGTACGAGCTGAGAGGAGAGGGGATGAACTGGGAGGAGAGGGGATGAGCTGGGAGGAGAGGGTATGAACTGGGAGGAGAGGGTATGAACTGGGAGGAGAGGGTATGAACTGAGAGGAGAGGGTATGAACTGGGAGGAGAGGGTATGAGCTGGGAGGAGAGGGGATGAACTGGGAGGAGAGGGTATGTACTGGGAGGAGAGGGTTTGTTAGGTTCCAGGGAAAAGAGGAAACATTGTCAATTTTCGTTTAGATGACAGGAAAAAACATTCGACTTTAAGTTGCACAAAACACAACAGAGCAGTCCTGAGGTGAGAGGCCAGCAGGGGGAGCCAAACCATAAAACAAAGAACAAAACTCTTCCTAAACACACACATCCTCACCCAGCTCACCTGTCAGATATAAAGTCACCTTCAGACACCTGTAAGAGCACCAGGAGCTCTGACCCCAGCTGTGTGCAGGGTTTGAGCTAACGTGTTCACAGATAGAGAGTCTGTGAATCAAACTGAACCTTGTGTGTTTCAGACTCGGCGCAGGGACGAGGAGAGGCGGCATGAGGAGGATCTGCTGGAGGCTCAGACCGTCTCTATGAGGACTTACCTGGAGGAGCACGTGATGCCCACCCTGCAACGTGGCCTGTTGGAGTGCTGCACAGCTCGGCCTAGTGACCCTGTCGACTTCCTGGTACTACACCCTCATCACTACCTCATCATGTACACCTTAGATCACCTTGATCCTGATCACCTGTTGTTGGTCTCGTTCCAGGCAGAGTTCCTCCTGAAACACAACCCGTCAGACTCCTGACAAGGAGGGTCAGCGTGTGTGTGTGAGCAGAGAGGCCTGAGAGGAGGGTCAAACACAACCCGTCAGACTCCTGAGAGGGAGGGTCAGCGTGTGTGTGTGTGAGCACAGAGGCCTGAGAGGAGGGTCAAACACAACCCGTCAGACTCCTGAGAGGGAGGGTCAGCGTGTGTGTGTGTGTGAGCACAGAGGCCTGAGAGGAGTGTCAGCGTGTGTGTGAGCACCGAGAGTGTAAATATGTTGCATGTGTGTTCGAGACGTTTCTCATGTTTCATTTAAATGAATAAACCCTCCAGGAGAGGTTAGACCGGTCTCTGTGTTTCAGTGTCCCTCTGCTCGAGCTGGTTCGTGATGAGGTCTGATCCGTCTCCGTCCCCTGATGGATTTGGTTGTATAGCCTCTCCGCTCCGTTCGGGCTCTGCTGAGCCGGCCGTCACTTCAAACCGTCCTGAAACAGCCGTGACAGCGAGCACCAAACCAGAGCTCATTAGGAAGTTAATTTGCGTAATGAACCGGGCGAAGTGAAAGTAGACACGCTCGGGTCATAATGGCTGTGATTTGGCTGCAGATCTCAGGAAGAAGAGGTGTTTCTAACCGCAGCGTGTTCGTGTCTCTCTCATGTCGACGCTCCTGACTCCAAAGTGAACATAATTGCTCTGACTGAACAGCAAATGATTTCAGCGACACTCTGAATCACCACACGGGGAAATCACTTTGGTTTATTTGGGAGATATTGTGACGAGAGCTGGAAAGATAATTTGACTGAACCATCTGCGAATCCAGGTACGAACACGGAGTCTGACAGGAAAAACACATCAATCCTCACGGCGTCGTGTGAGCTGAAACGCGGAGCGGCGTGTGAGACCGCCTGAGCTCTGTTTATGTTCACTGTTGGACCAGAATATAAAACAAATACAACACTTCACAGCAGAGTGAAATGTTGATTTGTTTGTTTTGAAGTTTTCTTCATGTAGTTCCTGTACTCCGGCCTGAATCAAAGTCAAAGTCATCAATCAATCAATCAATCTTTATTTATACAGCACCAAATCACAACAGAGAGTATCTCAGGACGCTTTTACAAACAGAGCAGGTCTAACTACCACTCTATGTCAAATTATGAACAGAGACCCAACTTTAAGACAGGGTAAGACTCAGTCTGACCCCACCTTAATCCATCATGAGCATTGCACATCGCAGTATTTGGCTAGTTACAGTGGCGAGGAAAAACTTCCTTTTAACAGGCAGAAACCTCTGGCAGAACCAGACATTATGCCTCGACCGAGTTGGGTCTTGAAAGACAGGAATCTACGAGACAATGGAGCTCAGGGACTCCAGAAAGGTCTCTGGTTAGTAACTTAAATGGGACAGATAGAGTTAAAGTAAGTGATGAAGGGGTTGGGGGGAAGGGGGTGAGCTAGGATCCCAGTGTGTCAGTGCGCCAGTTCCCCCGGTAGTCTAAGCCTATAGCAGCATAACAAAAGCTGGTCCAAGCCTGAGCCACCTCTAACTATAAGCTTTATCAAAAAGGAAAGTTTTACGCCTACTCTTAAAAGTGGAGAGGGTGTCTGCCTCCAGGACCTTGACTGGTAGATGATTCCAAAGGAGAGGGGCCTGATAACTAAAGGTTGTACCTCCCATACTACTTTTAGAGATTTTGATGAGCAGGCCTGCATGTTGGGAGTGTAGAGTTCTAGAGGGGTGATAGGGCACTATGAGCTCTTTAAGATACAAAGGTGCCTCATTTTTAAGGGCTTTGTAGGTTAAAAGAAGGATTTTAAGTTCTAGTCTAGATTTTATGAGGAGTCAGTGTAGAGAAGCTAACATTGGAGAGATGTGCTCTCTCTTCCTAGTTCTAGTCAATACTCGAGCTGTGGCGTTTTGAACTAGCTGCAGAGTCTTTGGAGACTTATTGGGACAGCCTGTCTAATTTTAGAAATATTGCACAAGTGAAAATAGGCAAAATGAAAAAAAAAAGTCAAAGTGTTCTTTATTGTCAAAAACTGCAGTATGCACCAGACATACAGAGGACAACAGATAAACATACAGGGTTTCCACGCGTCCTGGAAAACAGTTGACCAGTTATCCAGTACTGGAAAACACCTGGAAAATGGGAGAAAAAGTAAAATGTCCTGGAAAATGATTCCAACATGACTGTGCGATCTAACACGGTTAAAAAAACACATCCCCATTCAACATTTGTGGCCATTTTTGTCATTCAGTTCTATTTAGGTCAATTTATGCAGAAACTATCAGATTCACAGGCTGAACTCTGGAGATCTCTCAGTTTAATCTCAGAGTTTAAACATCTTCAGTCTAAATGTTATAAAAACACTTCTCATCTGTTTCAGGTTTAAAGTGTTCAGATGTGAAGGAATAAAGAAATCTCTTTATATCATTTCAAATGTTAAAACACTGACCTGACCCTTCACTGTTTCACCACCAGGTGGCAGTCTGAGCTCACCTATCAGGAGTGAGACGACACTCCGGAGGGTTCTGTTTCCTGATGAGACTCTTTTAATTCATCAGGATTTAGAACAAACTCACTGAACTTCATCAGCTCTGATCGAACCAAACATTCAGGATGTGAATATTTAGAGAGTGAGCTTCTTTAAGTCGTGATGAATCCACAGAATCATCAAACCCTCCTCCTCCTCCTTCAGGAGCTCAGGTCCTCGGTCTCTGAGACTTTAACTCCTCTAAGTTAGAGGTGAGAGATTATGGCAGCACATAAAAGAGACTAAATAACTCTTATGTGTTAATAAAAAGCTTCACTCTTTCAAACTTCACTCAAAGACATCCTGACAGTTACAGCTGCAGGCCACCAGGGGGCGCCGCTCTGTGGAAACTGATGTTTAATGTTCTGGAACTTTATCCAGACCAAGAACTTCAGCGAGAACTCAGTCATGATATAAGAGATATAAACCAGAGGTGAGCGTTCACCTGGAGGAGCAGGGACCAAGTGTGAAGCGTCCACAATGACTTCATGTGTGAACACACACTACCAGTCAAAAGTTTGGAAACACCTTCTCATTCAAGGGTTTGTATTTATTCTAATTATTGTAAACACTCTAGATTAATACTGAAGACATCAAAACTATGAAAGAACCTGTATGGAATTATTTAATTCACAAAAAAGTGTTAAAGAAAGCAGAATATGTTTAATATTTCAGATTCTGTAAAGTAGCCCCCTTTTTCCTTCATGACAGCTTTGCACACTCTTGGTATTCTCTCAGTCTGCTTCATGAAGTGGTCTCCTGGAATGGTTTCTAATTAACATGAGCCTTGTCAAGAGTTCATTTGTAGAATGACTTGCCTTCTTAATGTGTTTGAGACCATCAGTTGTGTTGTTCAGAGGTAGGGTTAGTACACAATGGAGAGCCCTATTTGACTACTGTTGTAATCCAGATTATGGCAAAACCAGATTATTTCATAGTTTTGATGTCTTCAGTAGTAAACTACAAAGCCAAAAACCATTGAATGAGAAGGTGTGTCCAAACTCTTGACTGGTAGTGTGTCTGCCTACACACCGAGCTTCACGTCTAACATTGAATCAGTCTGCCTTTTGCTTTCCCTGCAGAGGTTTCACAAGACCATTTATTTTTCTGATCGTTTGAATTCAAACTCAAAGAACCAAACTGTTCCAGATGTGTTAAAACAGTAAAACTGTTCATCTGATCCACTTTGATTTAATATCAGTAACTGTTGAGCAGAGGCTGAAATAACTAAAACAGCAGGTTTGTAAAAGTCTGATCTGTGGACACACCGAGGACTTCTTCATGAGTTTGACTCTTACAAATACACAGATGTATAAATGTGTGTCTGCATGTACCTGAAAAGAAGTTAAACATATTATTTCTATTAATTTGGTTTCTAAATATCCTTTTCTGAGCAGCGTGGAAAAAAGTGAGACCGAGGTTTTATTAATACACAAATAAACACGTGACATAGTTCATGTGCTCCACTCTGCAGAACCTGAAATCTCACCTCATTTTATGTCAGATCATCTCTTTACATTAATGTGAGCCACTCTCACTTTCTTTTTTAAAGTTATATTTTTAGTCTTTTTGCCTTTATTTGATAGGACAGCTGAAGAGAGACAGGAAATGTGGGGAGTAGAGAGTGGGGGGAAGACATGCAGGAAATGGTAGACCAGCCAGGAATCGAACCGGCAACCCCTGCAACGAGGACTGCGGCCTCTGTATGTGGGGGCGCTTAGACCACTAGGCCACCAGCGCCCCTTGCCACTCTCTCTTTCACCTGACCAGCCGGACGTATACATTATATTTCAGTCCCTCCAGGATTTTGCGGGATTTTTTTGTTATTGTTGCGGCCCAAAAAGCCTGAATTTGCGACAGATTTTTGAAAAAATTGCGGTGAAAGTTGCGATTTTTCCCCCAATAACATCTCAGGGGCAAGTAAATACACTAAATTACAGATGTTTTTAGAAAACATTCTTGATGTGGCCACTGTGACTGTATTTTGATTCTCTTTATTCACAGAAAAATGCCATGAAAGGACTGTATTGCACATTTACGACGGTCCCTGAATGCACCTCACAGTGACAGAGGCACTTGACAGGCAGTTCACGGCACTCTGAAATGAATCTGCATCTTTGATGACGAGGAGTTGATCAAAACTTACTGAATGTGTCTGATGTTTCACCAAACTGGATTAAATCAAGCTGTAGACGCGGAGCTTTTTACGGTAACCACGGCAACAACGTCAAACATCAAATATTACACAGACGTCCCCGGTTGTGTCTTTGTCACTAACGCACACCGGGAGGTAAAAATCCTCAATGAAGATGAGACAGATGCATGGAGGTGAGGAGAGCTGGTTCATAAAGCACACCTGCTGCAGGTAGAGACCAAGCTAACACTGAGCCCCTCAATCTATAAATAACAATGTTGTCATGGTCACTTGTCCTGCCTGCTGTCCTCTCTCTTTTCACCCGTTCTCTCTGTGTGTTTTATTGTTGAAAAGTGCCGATCAAGTGAGAACTTATGTTTATGTTCCAAGGAAGTCAAATTGATGACAAAACTGATGACGTGCAGGGGCTGAGATTGAGGTAATTGGTCAAAGTTGTGAGAAAGTTGCGGTGATTGTATAAAATTGCAAGGCCGCGAAAAAAACGTGCTGATTGGTTGAATTTGCGTTGATAGTTGCGATCGCGTAATTGCAACTTCCTGGAGGGACTGATTAATACACAAATAAACACGTGACATAGTTCATGTGTCCCCGCTCTGCAGAACCTGAAATCTCACCCGCTGTATTCTCCTCATTTTATGTCAGGTCATCTCTTTACATTAATGTGAGCCACTCTCACTTTCTTTTTTTAAAGTTATATTGCTTTTTCCCTTTATTTGATTGGACAGCTGAAGAGAGACAGGAAATGTGGGGAGTAGAGAGCGGGGGGAGGACATGCAGGAAATGGTAGACCAGCCGGGAATCGAACCGGCAACCCCTGCAACGAGGACTGCGGCCTCTGTATGTGGGGGCGCTTAGACCACTAGGCCACCAGCACCCCTTGCCACTCTCTCTTTCACCTGACCAGCCGGACGTAAATATCTCATATCATCACATCACAAAGAAATCCTTCAAACTCCTGCACACGTATACATTATATTTAAACAACAATGTGTTGGTGTTGCACTTCAGCAGGAGAGGAGTGTGTTTAAAGCATCTCTGCTGCTGACAGGAAGAAGCTAAACAGACTGGTGAAGAAGGCCAGTTCTGTCCTGGGCTGCCCGCTGGACCCTGTGGAGGTGGTGGCTGACAGGAGGATGATAGGAGAGCTATCTTCTCTGATGGACAACACGTCACACCCCCTCCAGGACTCAAACCAAGCAGCTGTGTTTGTCTTCATTCTGTTAAATGAGTCCTTTATAGACCTGAGAGACTCACATTCACTGACAGGTCCAGAAACACAAAGAACTTCAGGATATTAGAAACAAAAAAAGACATCTCACACCCTGTTTGAAACGTCCTGCCCTTTGATTGTCTCACACTCCTGCCTCATGAATCAGATAGTGTGCAAAGGTGTTTTAGATGTTTCAAAAAAACCTCTGAGGCCTGAATCACTCTCAGTGCAGAGGGGAAACTTTACTCGCTGAGTTTTTACAAATAGCAAACAGGAACAGAAGAGGAACACTTCATTACATCTGAGTTTTTGCAGAGTACAGACAAAATGTAATTATTTTACTTTAGCAGAATTGAACTCTTAAAAATGTGAATAAACATATAATATAAAGAATGAAGGTCATTAAGTGTTGGTCCTGCATCACGCTGAGGTCCCCGTGTGTAGGTTTGACTCCGTGTGTTCTGTTTCTCCTGAGATGAACTCAGACAGGAGCGCTGCACCGTTACAGTCTGTGTTTTAATTTATAAATGTGCCTCCATGCAGCGGTGCAGAGCGTATTCTGCTGCAGCGACACATCATGTGACAGTGAGAACCTCCAACACGAGCTTCCTATGATTTATGATCCTCCAGCGTCTGTAATACAAACTCTGAGCTGCTGCAAAGCCCGGACTGAGAGAGACGAGGAGAGACATCTGGACTGAATCCACACTCAGTGATGCTGGTCACTGTTCCCTAACTCCTCTAATCCAGGGTGGGATCACACACACACACACACACACACACACATGGACTGAGACAAATCACACAGATTTTAAACTAACAGACAAAAACACATTTTTAGAGACACACACACATCAGACTTCTGCTATGAGTCGTTAGGGGACACACGCTCTCTCACACATGCTCACACACACACACACTCACACACACACAGCCTGCTCAGAAAGGGAGAATGTGTTTTGTTGCTTAGGAACAGTTTGCCTTGCATCTCAGCGAGGGGTCTCCTTTTGAATATCATTACCCCCCCCCCCCCTCGATCGGGGAGGACGACACATTTTTCTTTTCTGCCAATATTTATCTTCGACTCGCCTCGCTCTCCGGAGGCCGCGCAAACGTTTTCATTGATTAAAGGCAGATTCTGGAGCCAGACGCCAAACCTCTTTTAATGTAAATTTATCAAAACGCCACCGAGGAGGGAGTCAAGGTGAGGAGACGCTCTCCTTCAGGACGAGTGGAGGACGGATAGGACGGAGGGAAGGTATGAGAGCGGCACCTGAAAATATAAACACATGAAGAGCCTCTACATACTTATCCATCCATCCATCCATCCATCCATCCATCCATCCATCCATCCATCCATCCATCCATCCATCCATCCATCCATCATCCACCCATCCATCCATCCATCCATCCATCCATCCATCCATCCATCCATCCATCCATCCATCCATCCATCCATCCATCCATCTACCCATGCACCCACCCACCCACCCATCCATCCATCCATCCATCCACCCATCCACCCATCCACCCATCCATCCACCCACCCACCCATCCATCCATCCACCCATCCACCCACCCACCCAGTGAGCTGGTCTTCTGAACGACAGCGAACACGTTTAAAATCTAGAGAGAACATTTTTACTGAGTCATAGTGTTTTAGTGAAGATAACTCTTCACTGCGTAAAGCTGACAGTCGTGACATCATGACCACGGGTGAAGCCGCCACCATCACCCGTTTACCAAAAGAGCTGCTGGTGGATTTCAGAAGATGCAAGCTCCCTCCTCCCACACCAGTGAACCATCCAGGGAACGGACATTGAGATTGTGAAATCTTACAAGTACCTGGGTGTTCATCTGAACAATAAACTGGACTGGTCAAACAACTGTAATGCACTCTACAAGAAGGGACAAAGCAGACTCTTTCTGCTCAGGAGACTCAGGTCTTTTGGTGTGGAGGGGGCTCTTCTGAAGTCCTTCTTTGACTCTGTGGTGGCATCAGCCATCTTCTTTGGAGTGGTCTGCTGGGGAAGCAGCATCTCTGCTGCTGACAGGAAGAAGCTGAACAGACTGGTGGAGAAGGCCAGCTCTGTCCTGGGCTGCCTGCTGGACCCTGTGGAGGTGGTGCCTGACAGGAGGATGATATCAAAGCTATCTTCTCTGATGGACAACACGTCACGCCCCCTCCAGGAAACCATAACAACACTAAGTAGCTCGTTCAGTGACAGACTTCTTCACCTGCGGAGTCTCACGGAGAGATAGCACTGGTCTTTTCTTCCTGCAGTGGTCAGACTCTATAACCAATAATATATATATATGTGTGTGTGTGTTTGTGTGTGTGTGTGTGTGTAAGATATGCTTATTTTTTACCTCTTTAATTTTAATTGCTAATAACTTTTTAATTATTGATATTTTATAGGCTCTTATTTGCTTTATATTTTTTGCACTGTCTACTTTGTTACTGTGACACTTGAATTTCCCCGTTGAGGGACGAGTAAAGGACTCTCTTATCTTATCTTATCTTATCTTATCTTATCTTATCTTATCTTATCTTACATGATGCTCCTGAAGGTCGCCCCCCTGCATGGTGTGTTCACTGCACACTGAAACAACTCAAACCAAGCAGCTGTGTTTGTCTTCATTCTGTTAAATGAGTCCTTTATAGACCTGAGAGACTCACATTCACTGACAGGTCCAGAAACACAAAGAACTTCAGGATATTAGAAACAAAAAAAAAAGTGATAAAACAGAAAGATCGTCTCGTACAGTGTCTTTAAATTAGAATAAGGTCTTCACTCAAGTAAATCTTTCATAGTCATCCATATGATGTGGTTTGGACCAATCAGAAGGAAGTATTTAACACAGCTGGGTAATAACTGGAGCTGTCACCTCGGTCTCTGTGAGCCCTCAGGTCTCTGTGAGTCTGACTCCAGCAGCTCCTCAGACTCTCTAAAAGCTGGCACCAACTCAAGAGCCCTGCAGAAGTCCTCTCCTCCTCTTCCTCCTCTCTGTTTCCATCAGTAATGATCCGGCCCGTCTCATTCCAACAAACAGAGAGGAAGAGGAGCTTCCTCTTCCTCTCTAATGAGAACCAGCAGCTCTTGGCTTTCATCCTCGTTGCTCTATAAGCTCATCACGTGTGCTGGAACCTGCAGTCTTCTTATCTAAGGTGTGACTCTGGATATTCATGGTCCTCAGAGGATGGACCTGTCATTGACCTCCATCATGACCTTTACTTTGAAGGTCGGAGCCTCCTGATTTCAGACTTTCCTCACAGCGTCAGGAGCATCACGTTACAGTTTCCAAAGAAAGAACATTTAATTTAGGGATAAATATCAAATCTGTAAACTCTCAGAGGGTGAGCTGTTCCTCCTGCAGAAGGTCAACAGTCTGCAATGTCTGCAACATCATCCTCTACAATCTCTCTACACACACACGCAGATAATTCCTCTGTTTTATTACTTTAGTGTTTTTAAAGCTTGATTGAGATTCAATAAATGAAAGCAAAGTCTGAATCAGATCAGAGCAGCCGTCTCAAACTTCTGTAACTTCAGACTCGTGTTCATACGGATGGAGTCTGCAGCCTGCAGCGTTTTCATGTCGACACTCTGACAAACAAAGGAAAACCACGTAGTTTACATTCTAATGCTGAATGTGACGTCTGTAAAGGTAAAGGTGATAACTCATCCAGCCTCAGAACACACAGCTGCAGTCAGAACTCACAGCTCCTCACAGGCGTCCAAAAACAAACCTGTGAGTGTGTGTGCACTGGGAGGGGGACCAGAGGAGACGCAGAGAGCACCCAGAGGACGCTGCGAGGGGCGGACGGCCCCTGCCGGGCCCCTGCCTCAGGACGGATGGATGGAGGGATTGTGTTGACAAGGGGGAAAGATGAAGAGGAGGAGGAGGAGGAGGAGCAGCCACACGTTCAGCGGGGAGGCAGAGAGAGTCAGCCAGAAACTCATCAAACCAAGAAACACCTCCAAACAGCAGCAGGACGGAGTGTGTGTGAGAGCGTGTGTGTGTGTCTGTGTGAGTGTGAGCATGTGTGTGTGTGTGTGATGGATGGGAGCGATGAAGGAGGCTTCGTTGAACCATTGTTCATTAGTAAAGAGCATGACTGTCCTGCCTAATTGCTCAGCCATGTCAGCGAGCGATGAGTGATTACAGCCACGCTGACCTGTCACCGCCACCCGAGCCGAGGAAGACTTCACCTCTTCATCATCCCGAAGGAGGAGACAACAAACTGTGAGCACGCTCCTTCAGCAGAGGCTGCTCATGATGGAAGTTAGGGAGGCAGCGAGGGAGTCTGTGTACCCAAGATCAACCAAACCAAAGCTTAAAACAGGAACTAAAGGAGGCTTAGACTGCCTGCAGAAAAATAATGCTGACCTTGAAATAAACACCCATAAATATGTTTAGTTTTACTCCAGATGCTCACATTAACTTCAAACACTAAAGGATAGATCCAGACAGCATTTTAAATCAAAGACAGTAAAAGGAGAGGGCTGTGAACAGACTGAGGGACACTAACACCTTCAGGGTCACCTGAGACAGACGCAGGACCTCGATGGAGACTCTGGAAACTTTCCTGAAACATGATTTCTTAAACTTTAGAAAGAAGAGAAACTTTCTGCTGCTTTGGGCTCTGATGACACGACGACACTGAAGTTCACTGTGAGCACAGAAAAGTTTACCGTGTGTGTGTGTGTGTGTGTGTGTGTGTGTTCTTCATGCCTTGCCCTCACTCCTCCCTAACTAAGATGAAGTAGTCCCTCTGCTGTCATGGCTGCCGCTCTGCTCCCACTGCCCCGGCATCTGCCTCCTCTTCCTCTGCCATCAGGACTGGACCTTGTTCAGATCGCCCCGCTTCAGGTGGGGGTGGGGGTGGGGGTCCGATGAGGGGTTCTGGGCTTGAAATCGGTCCTGGGGCCGCTCTGGCTGGAGGAGAGGGAGGTTGGGAGGCCGCCATGCCCACATGGGTCATGATGGAGGAGGAGGTGCTGAAGTATCAGGAGGAGTCTGAGGGCCAATCACTCCATCCTCCCTGTTTGTGTGTGTGTGCGTGTGTGCGTGCGTGTGTGTGTGTGTGTGTGTGTGTGTGTGTGTGTGTGTGTGTGAGGGGACTCAGAGATCTCCCCTGTTGATTCCACTCGTCTGATCTCATCTGTCTGTCACAGGTGACGTTCAGGTGAGGGGGCAGGATGTGAGGAACCACCAGAGCTCACACACTTCATCTTTAATAACTTTAATTTAAACACACACACACACACACACACACTTTCTCTCACACACACACACACACACCTTGCAGGTCATATCAACAGACGCCTGGTGGAGTGAGTTAAAGTAATAATGTGTAACTCTTTAATCTGACACATAAAGATAATAAATCACAGCGTTAGGATTTAATGTTCTAAACATAAATATATCATGATCTTAAAACATGTTTTTACTCTGGAGGTGAACTTTGAGTCCGACGTGTCGTCCGTTGTCAGCGTTAGAAACTTCTGCACTAAGAGCTTAACGCAAGGGGGCGGAGCTTCATCAGGAAGCTGCCCCACCCCCTTTACTCTGATCAGAAGTTTCATGATTATCAATATCAGAGGGAAATTATACTTTCATACTCCTCACAGTCAGCTGATTGTGTTTGAATAGATACAGACAATGCATCCTGGAGGTGTGTGTGTGTGTGTGTGTGTGTGTGTGTGTGTGTGTGTGTGTGATGTCTCAGGCCGTAGTGGTGTCGTCCCCGTGTCCCTCAGCGTCTGTAGATAAGGTCATGGAGGTTTCTGTGCTGCAGTTGGAGCCCGTGGCGTTGGCGATGCAGCGCTGGACGATCTCTGACTGAAGCCTCGTCTGAGTCTCCGTCAGAAACTCGTCCTGCAGATTAAACACAACAACAACAACAACTTTAAGTCTCAGAGGCCGTCACGTGTTCAGATCAGAAGATCACAGTCTCACGCTGACAGACAACCTGCTGCACCTTCATCGTGTGTGTTTAACTGAACAGATCAGAACTTAGGGATGGGCAATGATTATTGAATATTTGAATATTCGTTCAAGAGTTACTTTGAATATTTCTCATTTTAAAAATCCAATTTGTCATCGTTTATTCCAGTGTCTGGTTGTAATACAGTATTCCCGCCAGACGGTGTCTACAGAGCGTCTTAGAGCAGTTTGCTAACCGCATGAAGTAACAGAAGAAGAAGAATGCTAACTGCATTAAATAGCACACGCCACGCTGTCTCACACGAAACACCAACATAAAGGTCGCTACTAGCAGCACCTCATCCTGCTGCTGGTTAACGAGAGTGCCACACAAACGGGCTGTTAATGGGACAAGTGTGTGTGTGAGTGTGTGTGTGAGTGTGTGTGTGTCGGGGGGTGATTATTCGAATAATCGTCGAATAGATGCCAATGATTATCAAATTGAATTGAATTGAGTTAATCTAGTTGTTACTTCTCTCCAGAAATGTTGTATGGGTGGGCAGAGCCAGAGTGCATGGAGGTAGTCATCAGGTTTATTGAGTGTGCATTCAGTGCATATGTCTGATCCGGTATGTCCCATTATGTGCATTTTGTGCTGTGTGTTCTGTGGATGATCTTTATTGTATTAGTCTTAGGTTAGTACTGGTGGGCGTGCTGAATATGTTATTACATGCTTTGTTCCAGAAGTGGTTATCAGTGAGGATGTTGAGGTCTTTTTCCCATTTGTTTATTGAAATATGAGGTGTATTGGTGGAGTCAGTGGATGATATGAGTTTGTACAGTTTGGATAGTGGTTTATTCGATTTTGCCATTTTATTGATGTTGTCCAGTAGTGGGTGTTGTTCCAGGTGTGTGTTAGAAATATCTTTTTTTGACATGATTGAGTGTTTTAACTGGATGTATTGTAAATATTGTTGTTTTGGGATGCCATAAATGTCCATAAGCTGTTGGGATGTTAACAAAGTGTTGTGGTGAAAAATGTGATGGAGGTGTGTGATCCCTTTTTATTCCCATTCTGTGCCTTTCTCCATCTTTAACAATAACTCCTCCTCCCACTCTCTCCATCTTTAACACTAACTCCTCCTCCCTCTTTCTCCATCTTTAACAATAACTCCTCCTCCCACTCTCTCCATCTTTAACAATAACTCCTCCTCCCTCTTTCTCCATCTTTAACAATAACTCCTCCTCCCTCTTTCTCCATCTTTAACAATAACTCCTCCTCCCTCTTTCTCCATCTTTAACAATAACTCCTCCTCCCACTCTCTCCATCTTTAACACTAACTCCTCCTCCCTCTTTCTCCATCTTTAACAATAACTCCTCCTCCCTCTCTTTCCATCTTTAACAATAACTCCTCCTGTTTGAGATCTGTGATTTATTGAAAGTGTCTTCAGGTCAGTTCGGTGCTTCACAAAGAGAAAACTGACTGATGAATGATCGGTTTGTTAACGTCAGTAATCTTGTTTTTAATGCATTAATAAATGAAATATTGTGTACCTGTTGAAAACAGCTCTGGGCCTCATGACGTCTTTATTCTGTAAATGTAGATTAATTAAAGGAACCTTCACGTCCAGCATCACCTGAGAGTCTGTGATTTATCTTTACTGATGACACAGATTAAAAACACTCCACCTGTCTGAAACCTTTATCTGAAACAAAAACTAACTTTCTGAGCTGCAGTGTGCTCCCATCTCCTCCCTCCTTTTTTCACCTCCTCCCTCCATCCTCCCCCCTCCTTCCCTCCATCCTCCCCCCTCCTTCCCTCCATCCTCCCCCGTCCTCCCCTCGGTGGCGGCGGTCTGCAGCAGAGCAGTTAATAAAGAGATTGATTATCAGCCTGTCAGGAAGTGACAGTTGGACAGGGCTGCTCTGCGTGAATGACAGAGGGCACGCTCACCACGCAGCGGCATGCCTGACACACACACACACACACACACACACACACACACCCACACACACACACACATACACTCACGGATGCCTTTGCCAACACCGGGGGTAGGTGAGGAGGAGGACGGGGAGGATGGGTGAGAGGTGGGCATGTGGAGAACAGCAACACAACCTTCTGCTGGTGGAAGAGGTTTGTGTGTTTGTGTGTGTGTGTGTGTGTGTGTGTGAGTGTGAGTGTGTGAGAGTGTGTGTGTTGGTAGAAGGGGGGTCAGAGTTCACAGCCGCTGCCTTCTGGAGGGAGAGAATCAGGGATGCCAGGGAAACCATACAGTTGGGCCAAAGGGGTCAAAAGACACACACACACACACACACACACACACACACACACACACACACACACACACACACACACACACACACACACACTACAAATCCTAAATACAGAAAGAAATATGAATAGGTGTAACAAAACTTAATGCTTTAAAGAAGAGGAGCTGTTCATCTCATTACCTGGCCTTCATCTGTCTCCCCTGAGTCTCAGCTTCACTGTATCTCCATCTGTCTCCACTGAGTCTCAGCTTCACTGTATCTCCATCTGTCTCCACTGAATCTCAGCTTCACTGTATCTCCTTCTGTCTCCACTGAGTCTCAGCTTCACTGTATCTCCATCTGTCTCCACTGAGTCTCAGCTTCACTGTATCTCCCTCTGTCTCCACTGAGTCTCAGCTTCACTGTATCTCCATCTGTCTCCACTGAGTCTCAGCTTCACTGTATCTCCATCTATCTCCACTGAGTCTCAGCTTCACTGTATCTCCTTCTGTCTCCACTGAGTCTCAGTTTCACTGTATCTCTATCTGTCTCTACTGAGTCTCAGCTTCACTGTATCTCCTTCTGTCTCCACAAAGTCTCAGCTTCACTGTATCTCCATCTGTCTCCACTGAGTCTCAGCTTCACTGTATCTCCATCTGTCTCCACTGAGTCTCAGTTTCACTGTATCTCTATCTGTCTCTACTGAGTCTCAGCTTCACTGTATCTCCATCTGTCTCCACAGAGTCTCAGCTTCACTGTATCTCCATCTGTCTCCACTGAGTCTCAGCTTCACTGTATCTCCATCTGTCTCCACTGAGCCTCAGCTTCACTGTATCTCCATCTGTCTCCACAGAGTCTCAGCTTCACTGTATCTCCATCTGTCTCCACTGAGTCTCAGTTTCACTGTATCTCCATCTGTCTCTACTGAGTCTCAGCTTCACTGTATCTCCATCTGTCTCCACTGAGTCTCAGCTTCACTGTATCTCCATCTGTCTCCAATGAGTCCTAGCTTCACTGTATCTCAATCTGTCTCTAATGAGCCAATGAACGTGCTTACGTGATGGTCGGACTATAAGCGGTCAGTAAACCGACTCTGAGGCGCTCACTTCATGCAGCTTGTGTTCACAGTTTTCACTCCCCCTGCTGGCCACAGTGAAACTCTACATCTTTACTTGTGGCAGTATCATTCAAGGAGATTAGGAATAATTATTTGTCTATATAAAGTAAAATTAAATAAACATCTAACATAAGTTTTCACATTACTGCTGCCTCCTCTGAGGTTTAGCTAAAAGTTAAAGGTGGTGAACAAACGGCCGAGGCAGATTAACCCACAGGTTTGAACCTTTAATCCAGAGAAGTTAAAGCAGCTTCCTTCAAATAATCTCAGCTGCTGGATTCAGATTATTTAACTCCTCCTGTCAGACGATGATAAATTCACCTGCACAGGATTCAGACCGTCATCCTGAGAGGAACGTCCCGATCCCTCCTTTCATTAACGCATCCTTTAACATGCATCCTAACCTCTTTATTCAGACCTGCTCACAGTGAGCCAGCAGAGTTAATGAACACACACACACACACACACAAACACACACACACACACACACAAGAAGAAATTTAGAGCAGGAAGAGATGAATGGATGAACACTCGTCCCTCTTCTTGACTTCATGATTCATTTGAAGCCTTTAAAACTGAAGTCCTGCATGTTTATACATCCTCCGTCTCTAGGGACTCTGGGGTTTTATTCTGGGGTTGCTCTGTTAAAAACCTCCTCACACACACACACACACACACACACACACACACACACAAACCCACACAGATGATCTGCGGTGGAAATAACTGCGCTGAGAGCAGACTCGAGGTCGTCTGAGTTATATTTAATCATCATTAAATGTTCCTCCTGTTCTTCATGATAACACAGAGAGGAGAAACATTTACCTTTGTTGTGTTTTATGTGACAAATTAGAATTCATCCTTTTTAATTTTCTTCACCAGTAAATCAACAAACTTACATAATAATTTAAAAAGAGATGAACATTAAAAATATTAACCTGAGACGTCTGAATCTGTGAATCCTGTTTTAATGATTTATTGTCTCAATGATTTAATTTTTCATTGTGTTATTTTAATCTGCCTTTGTGTCTGTATCTGTGTCTGTAGTGTAAAACACTGTAATTGTGTTTTAAAGGTGTTATATAATTAAAATGTGTTATTTGTTATTATTACTTAAAACATAAAAGAAGAATTTACATTAAAAACTGTATCATGAGATATTTGTGTTCATTAAAAGGTTAAATGTGAGAGATCAGAAATATGTTAAATGTTGAGAAAACAAAAATAATAAAATAAACTTTAAAAAATATTCAAGGAAACTTTAAAATGTGATTAAACATAAACTCGTTTTACTATTGATATTGTTTGTTTCTGTATTATTATAATTTCTATTTTATTTTATTTTTGTTAGGCTCCCTCTCTGTTATACACTTTGCATAAATGTATTCATTTGCTTGTCTCTGTTTGCTTTACTGCAGTTATTAAATATTAATCACTACTATTTAATCTAAATTGTATTCTAGCTTTATTTATCTATTTTTATTTTGTATTTATTTTATTTTATTTTTTATTTTACTTATTGAAACTTCTTTCTTGATTGTACTTATGTCTGGGTTGCTGTAACAACTGAATTTCCCCCCGGGGGATCAATAAAGTAATATCTTATCTTATCTTATCTTAAATGTTAAAATGAATCAAATTTGGTTTAAAAAAAAAAAAAAACATAAACTCATGACTCTAAATGTTTTCTTTATTAACTAAAATAAGGTCACACATAATATTATATTTTCAATAAGTCATAATTATGTCACAGTTTGTCTGTTAATCAATGCTTCATCAATAAAAGGATCAAACTTTATTAATCACCTCTCAGAGAAATCAGACCCAGTTTAAAGCTTTTATTTTGAAGGACTGACTGACGGGAACAATAAAGGGAGCAAACATGAAAATAAATCCTGTATTATTTATCATGAGTTATTTGAAGCTGTGAAAGAGGAGTGTTCAGACTTTATAAGAGATACAAAAATAAACAATAACAGCTACAAGTATCGCAACTATAAATACATGTAAGTGAGTAAATTTTAAAACAAGCAGAGCGAGAAACATCATGATGATGGTAAATACGATTGAATAATAAAAATATGAAATAGATTTCTGTTTCTTTATTTTCTGTTAAATTAAAACTCTCCTCAGAGAACGAGGCGTCACCGAGCGAACAGACCACAACTAAGTCCTGCAACCGAAAACCCCAAAACCACCTCCATGACCTCCGTGACCTCTGACCTCTGTGACCCTCGTCGTCTCAAACTGACTAAACGTGCAGCCGAACATTAGAATAAACAACAACAACAGTGTTAGAATAAACCTTTTGTTCAATTGTATTAATGTAACTTTATTCTGTCATCACATCAAACTCTTCTCTCTCTCTCTCTTCTCCTGTTTTTTAGTTTTATTATCATTTTGTTCATGTTTTTGGATCGTGTCAGAGAGATCAGAGCGCTCTGACACAGAGACGTGACGGTGCAGAGGTGGAGCTCTCACCTTCCCCCGTCTCTCAAACGTCCTTTAAAATCTCCTCTAGGTCTCAACACATCAAATCTAAAATATCCACACACGGACTTTAGATACCAGACTTTCAGCAGAGGAAAAACTGATGGAGTGATTACACACACACACACACACACACACACACACACACACACACACACTCACACACACACACACACACGCTCTTTCCCCTGATCCACGCTGTGTGTCTGCTCGCACCTGATCGGTTAGAGGAACGATCAATACCTCCTGATAGAGCGAACGGAGCGCCGAACCTCCAATCAAGATGTTTCTTTATTTTAGCAACAGAGAGGAGGGAGTGTTTCACACCCAGAGAGGAGGAGGAGGAGGAGGAGGAGGAGGAGGAGGAGGAGGAGGAGGAGGAGACGCAGATGGACAAGTGCTTTTACGGCTGAGTCTTCGTCTGGCTCGCTGCCACACACACAGACTCTCTTTGTTTGCTCGGATACTAAACTAATAGAGATAAAGGCAGGTTCCTGCTGGCCCTGAATTAGAAAGTCATTAAGGAATATAAACACACATGGGAGCATGCATGCACACACACTCACACACACACACACACACACACACACACACATGCATGAGTGTAGAAATGCAGAGGGTCTCGTGCATGCACAAAAATTATTTCAGTGTGTGAACAGTTTCATTGGCTGCTTCTGCAACATCAGTGCAGAATACAACCTCAAAAACACACACACACACACACACACACACACACACACACACACACACACACACACACACACACACACACACACCTTCTGTCAGCGCCAGAAATCCAAACAAACTCTTGTTTCTCGACTCGGTGTCAGGGGGAACTCCTCTCTGTCACCACACCATCACGTCTTTCTGCTCGCTCTCTGTTTTCTGACACACTGACATCATAATGTGTGTGTGTGTGTGTGTGTGTGTGTGTTCGGTGTGAGTGTGTGTGTGTGTGTGTGTGTCTTCTATTATTATACTTCAAACATGTCTGAAATCTGTGAGTGTGGCGCTCACTGCTGGTTCTCAGTGTGATGAAAATAACGCCGTTTAAAAAACTGGGTGTGATCACTTTGAGAGATCAGCCGTGTGTTTTCCCAGAATGCATCAGAATATAAACAGATGATTTCCCACCGCAGCACAGATTATAACGTTACACAGGCACAGAGCTGATTAACGTTAAGGGAAGGTGAATGGGATCAATAACTCCATCTATCACTGAACTCTCTTTGAGTCTGCAGGAGAAGATTCAGAGCAGTGAACCCAGTTTCTTTGTTCCTAGTTTCAATCCTTAATGAAGATTATCTTATAAAACTTCAGGATTGATCTTTTAAAATGATCAATAAAGAAACACATGCACCTCGTATACTTATCAGCTAACATGTGTCCCCCGAGAGAGACAGTTTCATGTCTCAGGAGGTCAGACCCGTTCACATGAGATCCACATTTAGCTGCTCAAGTTCCCTCGAGCACGCCGTTAGACCCGTAGCTCTTTGACCTCACAGCCACGTCTGCAGCTCCGCTCTGGGTGTGTGTGTGTGTGTGTGTGATTATTTCAGTGTGTGTGTGTGTGTGTGTGTGTGTGTGTGTGTGTGAGATTATTTCAGTGTGCATGTGTGTGATATTATTTCAGTGTGTGTGATTTAAAAATAAAACAACATGAAGTTGGATTTCCTCGGTTTCAGAGGTCACCACACACACACACACACACACACTCACACTCACACACACACACACTCTGTGCAGGTACTGTCTCTGTGTCCCTGCAGAGTAACCCTCAGATTCACCACGAGGTATCTTAAATATCCGAAACCCGTACAGTAGAGAGCCGAGTTTTTTAAAATAACTCCATGAGAGCCGAGCGTCTCAGCCGCGTGCTCATGCTGTGAGACGCTGCAGACAACCATCAGACTCTCTGATCTGTGAGCAGATTTCATTTTGCTGCTTTGAGTTTATTTAGAAAATGAATTCCTTATTTTTTAAAAGGTAGAAAAGTTGAGCACAGAGCCGACCTCTCTGACCTTTGACCCCTCGTACGTAGAGATCGCTCTCTTTATTTAATCCTGTTAGTCTCATTACTGTTCCATGTCGTCAGATTTTAATTAGCTGGCTGTGATTTTATAGTTCTCATAATAAAATAAAGACGTGTTCTCTCTCTCTCTGCAGAGACGCTCCGCTGAGGTGTTCAGTTATTACCACACGGAGCCGAGCAGGACCTGAACCTGAACCTGAACCTGCAGAGGAACTGAAGCTGAGTTCAACTTTAAAGAAGCAGAAAATTAAAAACCCGAGAGCAGCAGATTTATGATTCACAGATTAAAACAATCGACACAAATATAACCCAACAGGAATAAAAATATAAGAAATCCAAAACAGTGATCCAGTCAGACAACAAGAGGGCAGCAGAAGACAGCCCCAGTCCCAGTCTGCAGGTCTGCCTCTGCACCGTGAGCTCCGGGTTAAAGACAGGAGCATGTAGGGGATTTAATAATCCTGTTTGGAAGCGTTTCAGTCTCAGATTGTGTCGTTTAAAGACGATAAAAAAGCTGCAGGAAAAGTCTGCGTGTGTTTTTATCTTGTAAATGAAATTCATCAGAATATCTGAGCATGTCAGAACGTCAGCGCGGGTTTCTGCAGCTGCTCCATCTCAAACCTTCATTTCAACAACAACAACACATTTGGGAGGCTGTGATTTGAAAAACTCTCCCCCCTTTCTCCCCCACCCCTTCCTCCCCTTCACTCTCTCTCTCTCTCTGTCGCCTCAGCATCAGTTAAGATGGCTGCACAGCGAGCGTTTAAAGCTCTCTGAGGTGCACGAGGCTTAAACCCCGCTCGTTTGTTCGCTCTGCGTTCCCAAAAAACAAGCTCACGAAGAGAACCGCCGTGCAAAATACACTCAGGAAGAGAGTTCACGACACTCAGGACGGATCCACAGACACACAGCGAGGGTCAGCGGGGTCAGCTCACACACACACATGGAGAAACCAGAGGAGAGGGTCCACATGCAGGTTCAGAAGAAGATCACTTTTAATGTTGCACACACACATGATCACACACATACATGCACACACACTTGCAGGCATGCACAGGGCAGAACAATACCTGCACACACTCCCTCGCTCACACAGCTTTCCTCCAAGCAGAGAGAGGAAAACAGCATATGGATCCCCAGCAGAGGCATTCTTACTTCTATCTGTGAAAATTCATTACGCATTCGCACAGTGAGAGTGTGTGAGTGTGTGTGAGTGTGTGAGTGTGTGAGTGTGTGAGTGAGTGTGTGTGTGTGAGAATCCAGTGTTTGTTGTCGTTGGGTGAAACAAAGGCACATGTGCTCGTTTTCAGAGCGGGACGCGGCACGGCCTCGATTCAAAGACTCCACATGAAAGACGACAGACAGCTATTTACAATATTTATACATTTAGGATGCTGATACTATGCATATATGTGTGTGTGTGTGTGTGTGTGTGTGTGTGTGTGTGTGTGTGTGTGTGTGTGTGTGTTTGTGTGTGTTTGTGTGTGTGTGTGTGGGGGGGGGGGGACAGGATGGTGATGAAAAAAGGTTACTTTGGATATTCTCTGATAATTGGAGCCTTAAAAGCGGCTCATTTTTTAACTCTGTCACCGCGACTGCTCGATGACAATTAATGTGTTTGCGGCTGCTTCGCCGGCATCTGTGCCAATTACTTTATATGCTAATGTATGTAAATGACGCCTCAGACGCCGGCTTCAAGTGTTATGTGAGCGCAGTGTTGTGTCTTTTTTTTTTTAAACTTATATTGTTGAGGCTGATCAACAATGCGGGGCTTTAAATGTGGAGGTGTGTGAGTTATTAAAGCTGATCAGGGTGTTTTTTTAACTCGCACTCAGGATCTAAATCCAGGACTCCTAGGTCGTCAGGTCTGAGATATGAACTGAAGCTGAATGTTGAACGATGAGAGAGAGAGCAGATAAATAAAGTGTTCAGTCAGAAGCTGCAGGTTTTGTCTCTGTAATATTTTACAATGCTGCAGGAGCGTCTCTTCTTTTTATATTTCTGACTCTGAAAACGACCATGAGTTTTCAGTTTGATGAATTCTCTTTAATGTGAAATGAAACTGTGAGTCTGAGGGAATGATTCAGGGCACACAGGGATGGTGATCTTTGTTTTCTCTGCATGTGTGTTTAGAGTAAACGGCGTCATGATACCTGTGAGAATTAAATGCACCTAAAAACAGTCCCACGGTGAGCCCACTCGGTCTGAGGTCAAACTGTGAAGCTGAAGCTGCGGCATCGAGCTGTTTGAACGTCCTCCTGCAGCTTTAAGGAGTTCATGTTTTTGAAACAGAAGCTTTCTCTCTCTGACTGATTATTTGACATCTTTCATTTGAACACTGTCTGTTTGAAACACTCTGAAAATACTCATCATGCACGACAGTTTAAAATTATAATTATGACTTCATCATATCAGGATTAAATTAGAGCATAATAAAATATTTTCTGTCTTTGAATTTAAAGACGAGGAGTAATAATATTCACTCTAAAGGTTTATTTATTCTTTATGAATCTGAGTCTGCTGAGATTAAATCCAGAGTAAAATTATTACTCCTGTTTTTGTTGTTCATGTGAGAAACTGAAGAAATGAAGTAAACTGAATTAAAGCTTCACGTTGGCTTCTCTGACCACTGACCTCTCCATAGGAGGAGGGGAGGAAGGTTAGTGTTGATTCATTTCATTCTTTATTAAATGTTTTTGTGTTATCCTCACAAAGTCCAGCTTTTTGAAGAGTGAGAATCTCTCTCTCTCTCTCTCTCTCTCTCTCTCCGTCTCTCTCTAAACCAGTTGAGCCCTCAAAATAAGAGAATAAAATCAGCTGAACGTGCTGCACATGTGCAGAACGATTTGTCTTCAGGACAAATTAATAACAAATATCAAATCTATTATAATAATTAGAGATTATAATCTCTGCTTAATCCTGGCTGTAAACTCATCTGCAGCTCACACACTCAGACGTTTCACTGAGCATATTTAATACATTATTATTTCCTGTTATATATTTATATGTTATATATATACAATGTTATATTTACAGTAAGTTAAATATAAGCGACTCCCCGGTGAGAGTGATTTTTTTCTTGCGTCTCTTTTAAAGCTCTCTCCTCGTTTATCCTGCTCTCTCTCTCTTCTTGTTATTTCTTCTTTATCACACACACTCCCTCTGTGAGTACAAATGTACCTTTGAATTGTGATAATAAAGTTCACCCTGCTTCTGATTTTTTAAGTTCATCACTGTGCAGCAAGGATCAGTCACCTGCTGACTTCAATAAAAAAACAGCTCCCTGACACGTGCTGGTGTCAGGGAGCAGGACCCTTTGGAGCAGCTTTGGACCCGTCCCCGTCCGGAGGTTCTGACTCTCCTCAGAGGACTCTTCAGGATTCTTCAGGACTCTTCAGGACGCTTCAGGACGCCTCTCGTGAATCAGGATTCAGACTTTGAGGTGAAATAACGCTGAGCAAATGTTAATGCTCTGAATCACACACAGCTTCTCTTCCTTTATAAATGGCTGTAATTATCTGTGTTTTCTACATCTACACACACACACACACACACACACACACACACACACACACACACACACACACGCACAAACAATGCTCCTCTATTGTTCCTCTTCTCTCTGCAGCCCTCCGTCACTCCGACTGAAGATGTCACTGTTGTACACCAAATATCTGCTGCCTCTGTGTGTGTGTGTGTGTGTGTGTGTGTGTGTGTGTGTGTGTGTGTGTGTGTGTGTCAAAGAGGAGAGAATATGTTTTCATGTTCATCAGTTAGAAACAAAGCTTTGTCGTATTTCAGCGTTTGACTCTGAAGTTTTGACAAAGGAGGTAAAAACAGAAATGTTTAAATGAATCCACCTCAGCTTTTTTATAAATACAGATACATAATGAAACGTTAAGTTAAATTAAATTAATCCTAATGTCTAAATGTTTAAAATAATTATTTCAAAGTGTTTTAAAATAATGACTTTAATTTGTAGTTAAAATAAAGATTGTGTCAAAGTTTAATTTAAGGTATTTAAACTTAATTCAGTCCGAACCTCCTGAACGTGTTGAGATTCCTCTCTCAGCGTCACGCAGAGTAAAGAATATAAAGACATGAATTATATCCATAATAATGTTTTAATAATGTACACGAGGAGACGCCTGCTGTCAGAGAGCAGAGAGCTTCAGCTTTAACATACACACACGTCGTTGTTCCTCTCGCCGCGCTCCGTCTCTACATGTGTGTGTTTTTTCCATAATTACAGCATCAACATATTTAGGGAGTTATGATTTGATAATTATATCGAGGCTCGCTGCGAGAGCGTCAGTTAACAAAATGTCAAAACAGAAGAAGAATAAAAACAGAGGCTCCGAAAAGAGAGGAAGGAAAACGTAAACACAGTTACATCCTTTACCTCTTTTTCTATATCTCTCCATCTCCGTCCTTTCATTTTACATCTCCTCCTGAGCTTCATCAGTCCTCTCATTGTCTCTCTGCTTCCTTAAACTGTTTCTGTGTTGGAGTTTAGTTTGATGGTTTTATAAACTGAGTTTCTGAGTGAACCAGGTGAAGACCTGCTCACGGGTCAGAGTCACAGAGGATCCGGCTGACGGAGGATCAGGGATCAGAGATCACAGATCAGAGCTTTAAGGATAAAAGAGTTTCCATCTTTAAGTTTCTGATTTCATATTTTTATTCTGCAGATTCACAAACAGGAGCCGGGTCAGATCTCCATCCCAACAGAGGCGAGAGGTTTTCAGAGCTCACAGATCGAATCTGTAATAATCTTTTTTTTTATTCTGATGATTTAAATAAAAATGTAAATATTAAAGATGCTGTAATTCAGCTGATTTCACCTCCTGAACAGAGACTCTAATCTGAATCTTAAAGAGACTCAGACTGAAAAAAACTTCAGGTTATAAAAATGTTGGATTTTTTTGAGTCCCTGAATTTTATTGATGAACTGATAATTAGTGATTAATCAGAAGAGATAAACCCACCAGGCTCCTTTTACTTCAGCTGATTTTACACAGTAACTGATTTAAACATGAACTGATGCTCACAGTGAAGCTGGGAGTGTCGGGTTACACGTCTTTCTAAATCCAACAAACCTGACACTGACATGAAGAATCTCAACAGATTCACACAAATACAAATATTTAATCTGAGTTTAGAGACGACCGACTAAAGTGGATCCACTCAGACCTGAACACAGAAGACACAAAATCCCTGAAGTGAACTGTGTGTGTGTTTCTGCAGATTACATTTCCTGATCAACAGGGTGAACTGAAAACCTGCGATTATACCTCACAGCTTTTATTTGAAGCAACATTTTAAAAGTCTGCAGCCACAAACCTGCTCCTGGTTTATTGTGTTTCAGAGGCAAACATGAGCCAGGTCCTTAAAAGAAGTTCCTGGGCTTTTAAAGGACCCGGTACTTTGGACAGAAACATAAACAGACCTGCAGAGAGACCCCGATCAGATCAGACGTATTTTTGGAGACCTGATGTGTTTCTCTGTTGGGTCAGGACTCCAGCTCATAAAACTTATAAAATATAAGAGTAAAAAAGAAATATTCTTCTTCTATTGTTTTATTTTAGCACAGCATCCACAACCAATAATCAATAATTGATCTTCATTTATACTATTTCACATCTTCACACTGTCATACGTCTCTCTCTAACACTCCTCTGCTGCTTCAGTCTGATACTTCCTGACCTCACACTGCTCCCCTAACACACACACACACACACACACACGCTGCCCTGTATCTATCTGTGTGTGTGTGTCTTTTAATCCCTCTCTTTAGCAGCGGTGTGTGAAAGCTAACACTCCTCGGTGTGATTACGGGGGGCCGGGGGGCGGCTGATTATCTGCAGAGACCACCGTAGAGACCCCCGGCCATGCTCGGCTCCGCTTTAATTCTCACTAATTGATCTTCACACTTTCCAAACTTTCTTTCTCTCTCCTGAATCGACTCAGGTGAGACTCTGAGAGCGTGTTTCTGTCTGCGGGAGATTACACCGACGCTGTTTTCCTGTTGTTGATGTTTCTCTCTCTCTCTGAATCTCACTCCTGGAGAGAGGAGGCAGAATTCAGTTTGAATGTACAGAATGAAGGAGCGGCCTGATGCCTGATACACGGGTGTAACATGGGCTCTATGAGGATGGTCCTCTGTGCTGATACACACACACGTCTTCACTGCAGCAGGACGAAAGGACGTGTGTGTGTGTGTGTGTGTTGATGATGATGATGAAGATGAGGGTTCATGGATGACTGTTTGACATGCAGCAGAGGACAGCTGCTCTCTGGGGGGGTCATAAACCTGTGATCATGGACACCTCGTTGGGTATTACCTCACTTATTAAAGCCTCACCTGCTGCAGGTAGATACACATGACCATAACATTATGACTCCATGCATTAAGCACTCAAAACACAAGCTTTAACAGGCTTTTAAAGACTTCAGAGAGGCTGACTAACACCTGAAACACAAAGTTTTACAACGCAACAGAAACATCGCCGCTGCTGCAGGACCAAGAGCCGGTCTGAGACAGCACGACTTATTTAACACGGCTGAAGGAGGGATCCATCATTTGTGATGCGTTCAGGAAGTCAGGAAATCTAAACGCTGATTGTCTTTAGTGACACAGCATCAAGCAGATTTGTGTCTCAGTTTAAATGTTTGATGTAGAACAGATGTTAGCTGCTCTTCAGAAAGAAATCCTCAGATTAACAACCATGGGAGCCGTCATCACTCTGGACTGTGTTCTTCCTGCTTTTGCTCTTCATACAGGCTGTTTTTCCTGCTGACACCTGATTGGTCGATGCTACTCAAGCTACAATCCTCTCCTTTGCTTCCACCTTTAGAACATGATGTCCTCTCTGTCTCTCTCTGTCTCTCTCTGTCTTAACCTCGGTCCATCACGGCTCTCAGCTTCATCTTGTGATCTGAGATCTGTACACACACTCACATTTGATCTGCTCTGTTTCCTTTCTCACTCTGTAACTCAGAGCTTCCTCCAAACACAGATTCTTTAACTGCAGAGCTGTGCATCGAGCGTCCTCAGGAGGATGCAGCAGAGTTTGTTTCTGCATGTGTCAGTGACTGTTTGGAGATAAGTTGATCCTGCAGGACACTGAGGACGTGACCCGATGATCCCTGACGGGGTGATTCGGGGGACAGCTTCAGTGAAGCCTAAACTCCAGACCCTGACTTTGGCTCTCGTCCTGTCAGACTTTAATAAGACGCCGAGCGACATGGAGCGTCGCAGCGAATGCCAGGACAGCGACGTCTGGTGCCAGCATCGCCCGGAACCACAGCAGAGGGTCCTCTGACCCCTCCGACAGAGTGAAGAGGGAACTGGCATCTGCTTTAATAAGGCTGCCCACTCCTCCTCATCCTCCGCGTCGCCCCCTCGCTCCCCGAGCTGTGGAACGGGCTCGGGCACTCGGGGAGAGGTGGCAGAGGTAACAGCTGGCTGCAGCCGTGGCGGCATGGCCAAGGCATGACCACGGCTTTATTAGCCGAGTCCAGGACACCAGCTGATCCTCTCCCAGGGTCCCTGTCACACTGATGTCTTCATCACTAAGCTGAGCAGACAGGCCGGGCCTGCCAGCCAGCCGAGGTGACAACAAATCCAATTACCTCCCCTCCATGGTGCCCGGACCAGAGAGGAGGGCGGTGGGACAGAGAAGGAGGCTGCAAGGATGGAGGAAGAGGGACACGCAGGACGAGAGGACAGGGACCACAAGGCCTTGCAGTACGGCCTTCAAACGACACACAAGCTCAATGTTTCTGCTGTTAGATCCAACGCAGGGATGAAGCTCTGACTCTCTGCATCACAGACGTACAGATCAATCAATCTTTATTCATGAAGCACCAAATCACAACATGTTCTCCTCCAACTCTTCCCAAACAGAGCAGGTGTAGACCATACTCTATGTTCCATTATCAACAAAGACCCAACATCAAGACAGGATCAGATCCAGTCCCTTCTTACAGACAGGACTCAGTCTGATCTCATCTTAATCCACCATGAGCAGAGCACTTTGCAGCATTTAGCAAGTTACAGTGGCAAGGACAAACTTCCTTTAACAGGCAGAGTCCTCCAGCAGGACCAGACTTTCATACATGACGGGCTCAGTTTACGGGCCTTTAGTTCTGTTTTTATTAAAGTTGTATTTATTTATTTTCTGTGTTTCTCAGAATCTTAAAAAGTTTTGCATTTGGTTTTAAAAAAGCTGAAAAAAGCAAAAGATAGATTCTGTTTGTCCCTCCTGGGCTCCTGTAGAGAGATGCCAACATGGTGATTAGATATGTTTCCTTCTTTGGACTGAACACACTCTGATCCATGGCTCACATACGAGTCATGTAAAGTCCATGTTCCTCTCTGGTTCTCTTGAGACGTCTCAGTCTGAGGTCATTTCACTCTTCTTCTTTGACTCTGCAGAACGCAGCACTTCAGTCAGCTTCACACTGAGCTGCTTTAAGGAGACGTTCTCTGTCTTAGTCCTCTAACAGCGTCTCACAGCAGACTCTATAAGATGACAGAGAGCTTCTCAGCAGACAACACATGCTCTCATTCTGAGTCTGATGAAGGATTCTCCTCTGCTGTAGCATCAGCTGTTTGAACACTCTGAAAGTCACCACGAGGACACTTTGAATAAAAGCGTCCCCTCCTTTAGGATCCATTAGGTGAGGATCGCTGACCCTCAGCTCTGACTGCCAGGTCTGACTGCGGCCTCGAGCGTGCACAAACTTCTCTGCCTCCATTTATCTGCTTCTTTTATTCCACATCCAGCAGGAGGCGAGTTTTTAAACCGCGTTCCGCTCCTGCTTTTAAACATTAACTCAATTAAATCTCCATAAACAAATTGGCTCCGCCTGATGGTCAGGGGGGAACACGGTAAGTGCTGATCATGGCAGGCCAGTATTGATCTGCAATCAGAAAAACTGTCCCCTGTGAGGATGAAGGTGAAGGAGAGGGGGGGCATGTCTGGCAGGGAAGAAGGAGGGAAGGAGGGAAGGAGGGAATAAAAGCAAAGGAAAAGAGGCAAAATGCCAAAGCATGTTTCCTTTTCCACCAGAGCGAGTGATAGTCTCCAGAGCATCGGCGCCGGAGTCTCGCCTTCAGTCGGTGACTTCGGTGCCCAGCCGGAGCCGCTCCTCCACCCGTCCTCCTCTGATATCCCTCCATACGGGGAGAAAGGGATGATCGATCCCGGAGAGCAGAGAGAGAGAGACGATACTCGAGGCTGCGAGTGTGTCGCAGAGTTTGAAGGGCTCTCACTTCAGAGTAGGTTGAAGTCTTGCCAAGAAATTTCATATTCAGAGTTAAATATTCAGCGCGCATGGTGGACAGGGGCAATTTCTGCAGTCAGCCCGCCATTCAGAAGTGAAAGGGAAGAGGCTGCTGGATGAAGGGAGCGAGGAAGGAAGACACGCATGGGGCTTCATGGTAGTCAGATGAGAGGCTGCCAGCCGCTGATGGGTGACTGTTTGAGCGTGGCGCCTCAGGACATGGCGGCTGAAAGGCGATGCGATCCGATACCCCCACTTATGCGGGGCTGATATACATATGCCCCCTTATGCAGAAGAGGCCCATATCAAGCGCAGAGCTCGCAGTGTTTTGGTCATTATGCTGAGTTGTTTGAGCGAGCGTCTTGCATGTCTGAATGGGAGATGTGGACTTACTGGGCTATGACCACTGAGAAAAGCCGCTCTGCATAAAACCACCTCGTGCTCCTCACAGAGTCGAACTGTCTGAGAGCGCGTGCAGAGAAAGTTTCTGAAAGTTTCAGACTCAGACTCTTGGACTGTGGTGACAAAGCACGAGGCCTCGCTTCGTGTGAGGGGAGTCTTTCCCTTTAATTCACAGTCAAGCACTGCAAAAATGAAAACTTAAAATAGTTGGCCTGAAAATGATTTTTTTGGTTAAGCCTCCTGTTATGTTGCAGGTCAAATTGACCCTTTTTAAAGTCTATTTTAGGCAGTATATGCCTTCCAAACCAACTACATGCAGCATAGAAATCTTGGCAGCATGTGACAGAATTGGAGTCGTGTTAATTTATCAACATCACTTCATGAAAAAACAAAAAAACAAAATGTAAAATAAAAAATAAATAAAAATCATGTAATGATTGCAATGTCATGTAAAACTGTTGTATTTATATTTAGGGCTTTCCAATGTACATTAAAAAAAGTTTTAACATTAATTTTAATGAAAACAAGTGAGTTATCCTCATGGAACCATGACCTGTGAGGATTAAAGAACACCAATTGACCAAATCTTGATTTAAATGGTTAGTAGCGGAGTTCAAAATTTGATTAAAAAAAAATGTTATTATTTGGATTTTTTGGGGTTCTGACACTTTTGGATAATTGGGTCAATTTGACCCAGGAACATTATTGCTGCAGAGAAACGAACATAACAGGAGGGTTAAGTAAATAAAAAATGTTCTATTTTGTTGCAAACTACATCAAAGTAGTGATCTCAACTACCTGTATTAAGTTTGTTGTGTAAAGTTGGTCTCATTTCATAAGTTAGGTTGGCAGAACTTGAAGTTATGGGTTTGAGGCTCGGCTAAATTATCTGAGTATGCATCAGGCAAAGAACGGGGTCTCCAACTCAGATCTACAGGGGTCTTCCACACTTTCAATTCCCCACATGTGGCGCCAGCTCTCCTGTCCTGTGTGGATGTTATCGCCCTAAAGGTGAGTGTTCTGTTTGAGTATTGAAACTCTAGCTTTACAGTTGGTCAGTTGATGCTGAGTTGATTACCGGTTAATGTAACTTTAATCTGTTTAGTTAGTTTAATAAGGCATGGTCATTACCAATAGTTAGCCGCCTTGAACATTAGCTAGCTACCTTGCAGGTGTGAAAACGGTGCTGTAACGTGCATCAACAAAGGGACATTTTCTGAACAAACACTAATAAGTTGGCACAACTTTCCCTTCTTAGTAGTGGTACAACGGATCATCGTTGATGATGTTTAAAGGAAGAAGATTAAAGCCTTAAATTGAACTTTAAGTTGTTTTCATATAATGTAAATGCCTGAATTGGACATTTTGAGTTGAATGTTGTTTTTATTTAATGGGCAAAAGTTTAAAAAAGTGTTTTACAAAATAAATGGAGGACAAAGTTATATTTGTCTGTCCTTTTTTTTGCTGATCTGAAAAATGATCCGATCTCTGAGTTTTTTGATCCGTTGCACCCCTACTTCTTAGTATGTAGAACTCAAAACTTTAAGTTGCACTACACATGAATGATAAGTCATCTCAACAGAAACTCATCAGTTGGCTCAAATGTAAGATTTCTAGTTAGCCTCAAAATTCAAATATCTACTGCAGACAGTTGCCTTGAAATTTTGAGTTTTCACAGGTTTTTCGTTTTAACCGAGAGAAGCGGCCTTACAGAGTCAGAGCTACTGATCTGTGCATGAACGTGCATGAAAGTGCATAAAGGTGCATGAACCTGCGATGTGTCTGTGTCTAAGGTTGTAAGGGCTCGGGGATGGAGGGAAGAGTTTCTTCAGACAGAGTTTAAAAAAACAGAGATGAGTCTTCAGACAGAGAGAGAAGAGAGTCATAAAGTCTGTGAGTAACATGCTGCAGCATCCTGACGCTGGAGACGACGAGGCCGTCTCATTGAAGCTCTGACCCGAGGAGCTAACACTACAACACTGCTAACACCTCATCCATCTCCTACAAACATTATTTACAAACCCACTCAGGCTAGCTTTTTCTCACCTGTCTTCATGCTATGCTAGACTAACATCTCCTGGCTTTAATCTCATGTTTATTTCAAAGATGATTGGAATCAATTTTCTGTCCTTCAAAATAAGAGCACAAAAGTTTATGAACCTCAATCACCTCCATCACCTCCATCATCTCCATCACCTCCATCACCTCTATCACCTCCATCACCTCCATCACCTCCATCCCCTCCATCACCTCCATCACCTCCATCACCTCCATCACCTCCATCACCTCCATCCCCGCTATCACCTTCATCCCCTCCATCCCCTCCACCACCTCCATCCCCTCCATCCCCTCCATCCCCTCCATCCCCTCCATCACCTCCATCTCCTACATCACCTCCATCACCTCCATCACCTCCATCCCATCCATCTCCTCTATCCCCTCCATCACCTCCATCCCCTCCATCACCTCCATCCCTCCATCACCTCCATCCCCTACATAAACCTCCATCCCCTCCATCCCCTCCATCCTCTATATCACCTCCACCCCCTACATCACCTACATAACCTCCATCCCCTCCATCCTCTATATCACCTCCTCTCACAGACAGGAAACAAACCCCGGCTCTGCTCCTCTGGCAGGTCACACCTCTGGGTTTGTTAGAGTGATTAAAAATGACACACAGACATGTCGAGTGTTCTTCATCACGGAGCTCCTCCTCCTCTTCCTCCCCCTCCTCCCCCTCCTCCCCCTCCTCCCCCCTCTGTATCAGAACCAGCCGGTCCACAGGGGGGAACCAGGGCTGGAAGTGACTCCGCTCCCCTCCGGCCCCCATGCAGACCTTCCCCTGACTACACGTCCAAGTGATCACACTACACCCCCAACCCCTCACACACTCTCACACACTCACTCACACACACACACACACACACACACACACACACACACACACACACACACACACACACACACACACGCTCAGAGGGGCTAATTAAGGCTTTAATATGCAAATGAGAGTCGCAGTAAATTACACAGCTGGCAAATATGCCTGTTTTTGCCTGAAAATACATCAGGAGTGCAGCGAGGAGTGTGTTGCTGCTGTTGTTGTTGTGTTTGCAGAGAGACAGGGGATTGCCCCCCCCACACACACACCCTCCTCCTCCTCCAACATCTCCCCCTCAGCACCCCGAGCCCCTCTCATCTGACTCATCCAGCTCCGTCCTCTCCGAGTATCAGGAGAAGTCGACTCTCTAACGCAGCGTTTAAGAGACAGAGTTTAGTGATCCAGCTGGACCGGAGCAGATTTCATTTGATGACTGACTCTCTGAGAACAGTCGGACATTACTCTTTATGTTCCTGTTAAATTCATCTGTCTGAATGTGTTCTTCTTTAGGGGGGGGGTAGTCTGCTCCTCTCAGGGTCACTTCATGATCTAACAGAACGTTAAACTGAAACTCTTTATATGAACTGACTTAAAGGGCTCTATGATCCTCTCCTGCACATCATCTGTATTTGTGAAGGGTTAAAGAATAACGGAGGTCAAAATGTTCCTCCTGCTTCCTGCTTTGCAACGATAAAAACTACTTTTTTATAAAAAAATGTCATTTAGAGCGGAGGCAGGCCTGGAGTCAACAAGTCAGAGGTTTTCAGAGGCTGATAAAGACAACATGGATGAGGAGAGGAGGAGGAGAATCCTTGATTCAGTGATTATCACGGGAAAACCTCGGTCACATGACTCCAGCAGTACGGCGGTCCTGCTCCGTTCTGCGTTCCTCAAGTGTTCACACATGTTATATATGTCATATATGTGTAGACTGAAGTATATTTAACTCAACAGAGTTTGAAAAAAAGAACCTAAATGTAAGAGTAAAAGTTACAGACCAAGCAGGAGCCTGGAGAGCTAAGAATGAAGCTGAAGAGCTACAAACTGCAGTTCCTCCAGAGGCCACTGGAGGCCGGGCCTTTAGCATCGACGATGAAACCAGTTCACCTTCAAACTGGTTTACCTCCACAGGTTCTGATAAACCTTAAATAATAATAATAATAATGCATTTTATTTATAGGCGCCTTTCTTGGCACTCAAGGTCACCTTACAACATTAAAAACAAACAGAGTTTAAATAGCAAACAGTAAATAAAACACAATTTAAAAAGTTTTAAGTGAATGGACAGAGGAGTTTCGGTCAGATAGAATAAGCCAGTTTAAACAGATGGGTTTTGAGTTTGGATTTAAAATGTGGGAGTGAGTCAGTGTTGCGGAGGTCAGGTGGGAGAGAGAAATAATGTCTGATGTGTTCACAGCGACATGAACATGTTTACAGGCTGTAACAACAGCAGTTCGGTCTCTGCAGAGGACTCGTATCACAGAGTGTCTCTGATCACGTTTGGGGGCGGCAGTAGCTCAGTCCATAGGGACTTGGCTTGGGAACCGAAGGGTCGCCGGTTCAAGTCGTGGACGAAGTTTGGCAAGTGGACTGGTGGCTGGAGAGGTGCTGGGCACTGCCGAGGTGCCCTTGAGCAAGGCACCGAACCCCCAACTGCTCGGTGTGCACTGGTTGACGGCAGTATCCTCACTCTGACATCCTCACTCCCTAAGCATGTTCACTGCATGTGTGTGCATTTGTATGTATATACCAAAAAAAAAAAACTGTATGTGTAGCATGTCCAAAAATAGCATGAGTGAAAAAAATTGAATTTCCCCCCTGGGGATTAATAAAGCACCTTTCTTCTTTCTTTCTCTCTGTATTATCAGCTCATGTCTTTATTCTAAATGAGCTGTTGGACATGTAAACGTCCTCCTGTCTCTCAGTCTGTCATTAAAGCTGCTCGTGGAGTCGTCGTATGAACACTGGTTTCTGGGTGCAGTGCGGTCTCCCTCCGCCCCCCCCCTGTGTGAGCTGAACTCACACTCTGGTTCCAGTAGGTGACTGGCTGATCTGGTATCAGACTGAACCCCCCCGCCCACTATGATCCTCCTCCGCTGCCCTGTGAGGCATGCTGGGAGGTTTGTTCTGCCTGGTTGCCGGTGTCTGCCTCCGTCCTCGGGTCCCCGGAGCAGCCGTGTCATCATGATGCCTCTGAAACCTGAGCGCCGGCTACATGCATGGTCAGGCCGCCATGTCCCCCGGCCACCTTGCGGAGACTGACCGTGACAGGAGGGAGCCCAAAAAAACACGCCGGGAGACCTCTCTGTTTCACGCCACTCACTAAAATCAGAAGCCTTAACATGCTGCTCTTTGTGCAGAACATTCCCCTCAGAGAGATTCACGCTGATGAGACGAAAACACTCGTCTCAGGTGTCACTCCTGAACCTCTGAACACGACTCCAAAGGAACCGAGCTGAGGTGAGATCAGTCCGGGCCGCTGAGGATGACAGAGAAACCTCGATCTGTTCACACCAGAGTCCAGAGTTGTGTATCAGACATGTTTCATACTGACTGAATGTTTCTTTAGCAGCGTGTTGAGGTTTAGTCATTCTATTCTGGTGCCAAGCTGAAGTTCTGTAAACTGCAGTCCCCCTAGTGTCCACTAGAGTGTGTCTCCTGCCGTGAGTCAGCCCCCATAGAGCCCCATGTTAATACCAGCTCCTCTGTGGGAGGTTATTTTTAGGTTATCTGACTTTGCAGCGTTGAAGGGACCGAGATGTTTAATGCAGGTCTGATCTGCAGGCCGGTCTCGTCTTCAGGACGGTCCCTGGTTCAGAATCTGCTCCTGAGGTTTATCAGTAGATTTTATTCTGACAGCTGAGTCCTGAATCTCTCCACGCTACATCTGCAGACTGAGACACTGAGAGGGGTAAGATCTCACTGTTTGTGTGTTTACTGTTAATCATGGTTCTTAAAAGCATCGATGTGAGATCAGACTGGACACTGAGACTGGGCAGACCTGCTGCAACACACTGCATCAGGGTCTACAGGGGTACCTGATGAAGAGGTGAGGGTCCACGCAGGCTCTGTTCAGCCTGCAGGAAGCTCTGAAACACTCTGTTAGACCGGCCTCTTCTCTGAGAGCATCCACTACTGCTGCTTAATCCTGTCCACACACACACACACACACACACACACACAAACTCACACACTGTAATTATCACTCAGTGGAGGACGGTCTGTATCAGCTCCACCTTGCTGACATGCGACATTGAGTTGAGGACGCGGAGCGGCGTTATCTCTGCGTGAAGCGAGATAACGAACCCAAAGACAAATGTGTGAGCATCAAACAGGTAAACAGGCCGTGAGTCTTCCTCGTCCGAGCCGCAGCGGAGAGAGCGTGCCGGGCGGAGGAAGTTTGGATCACGGTGGAGCTGACGGAGTCCCTGATCAGGATGAATAAACAGCTCCACCTTCAAGATGCTGCCCCCCGGAAGAGGCAGCTTCCCTCCCGCCCGGCCGGGTGCATGAATATTTCAGGAGGGTAAATAATTAATAATTAACAGCAGACAGGCCAGTGATCAAATGCAGCAGCAGTGTGGCAACAGACATGAAAAATCAGCCTCTTGTAAACAAAGACGAGAGAGCCACGTTTCCTCCCCTCTTGCCACCTTCTCTTCTCGCCTTTTAAATATGCGCATCTTCAATCGCCCCCCCGCACGCTCCTCAAACCACACACACGTATGAACACACACAAAGTGCTGCCGTAACCCCCCCCTCTGTCGCTCACACACGTTCAAACCGTCACTTATTTTCCTTCACAAGAATGAAATTTTCACTATTCCTGAGCGGCCGGGATGTGACTGAGCGAGAACACTTGATCTGGCCGCCCGCTGTTTTCTGATGGAAAGATTTGCTTTTTAATACAATCGTCACTCCTCCCACCTGGATGTGCCACGCCAAGACAAATCCCAGCTGTGTGACTCCAAAACCTGACAGAGCTTAAAAATTCCCTTATTACCATTCCCTTAAAATACCAGCCGCACTAACTCCCACCAATGGCGGGAATGCTAATCACGTCTCTGGGCGGCTTAGAGGAGCATGAAAACAGAGCCGCCAATATGGAGGCTTTGGTGCATGTGCGAGGAGCGAGGAAGACGAGGAGGAAGAAGGAGAAGTCCCAGCTATAATGACACACATTCACAGAAGCTCTTAAAAGCTGCCTCTCTGAAATCTGGCACATCTCGCCGGCTGACTTTAGCCAGAGGAGACATTTCATAAAAATCAGACTTAATCGTGTAAACAACGCGCAGACAAACAGAAAACCACTGCAAACAAAAATAAAACAACTCTGGAAGCTGTGCACGGATCGCCTTCAGAGTTAATTTTAAAGTAAGCATCCCGCTCCTCAGAGATTTTAATTAATGCTTTAATATGCAAATAAGTTAGCAGAGATAAAATCATGACAAACAGATGGCAAGTGTGGGTAATTATTTTGTGAATCCAGCAGGGGCATGTATTAAAGTTATGGCATCGTTTTCCTCGGGCCTCTGCAGCCACGATGGGAGGAAAAAAAACAAGAAGCACTGATGAAATGAGACACAAATGACTTCCCCGTGTCTCTAAGTGACAAATCTGTGACCACAGTGAGTCTGAATGTTTCACAACACACATGATGTGAAGAAGGAGTAATCCTCGAGTCACCAATTCAGCCCAGATTAGAGGCAGAATCATAATGAGAGCAGAGATGGTGGAGCACAGGCCTGCAGAGAGGATTCCTCTGCAACACGACGACACAGTGTCTCTATCAGACATCAGCTCGCACCCACACACACACACACACACACACACACACACAGACACACAGAGGAACACCTTAACAAGGACAAACAAGCTAACGCAGTTACAACAGGTTAGAATGCTCATCCTGAGGATTCTCTCTCTCGGTCTTTTATCAACATTAACGTCTCTGAATCTAATCTCAGAGATTATAATTCAGAGTCTATGTTCAGCACACAGGCTGAGGTTTTAATCGTCCTGTGGTCAGAGTCATCATTAAATGAATCATCTTTGTACTAAATCGCCCGTCACGTCGCCCGCTGTGATTCAGATCAATAAAGACCACGATTAGGAACTGCTGGTCTTCTTAAATTCTGCAATTACTCCAGTTAGTCTGCAGACACTCGAAAATCTATACCTCTTCATCCTGCAGAGTCTGAACGTCAAGAAGGAAGAACGTTTGTATGTTTGCATTTACTTTAGTCCTGATTAGACTTTAACCTGCACGTTTCATCTGTTCTTATATTCTATGATTTAAAAGAATTCAAACTGTCTCTGTGTTTAATGACGTCTCAGGATTTTCACCTGCACATATATGAAACATGATCATGTCTCAGTTTTTTGAAGCTGATATTGAAATCATAATAATATTGATTAGGGATGCACTGAAAAATTTGGCCACTGAAATTTTTCTTTTTCTTAATTTATTCTATTTTGAAGTTGTTTTTATGTGCAGGACTTTGTGTTACAATGTCATTATATGAAAAGCGCTTTAAAATAAAGTCTGATTGATTGATTGATTGATTCACTTCACACCAGTGGGTCTTAATAGAGAACATTCCCTTTCTTCTTGCCCTTTGAGCAGCTAACTAAAGAGATCAGCTCCTCTGATGCATCTGTAGCAGACCTTTTTCCTTTAATTGCAGCACTAAAGCGTCTTCTAAGCAACGAGGTTGATACAGACCATGGAGTGAAAACAATGAAAAGTACACTCTTAGAGTCTGTCAGCACACGTTTCACTGAGATCTATTCGGATCCTCTGCACTTCATCGTGACTGTACTTGATCCACGTTATAAAGATCATTACTTGGATGTGGGAATAAAGCAGCGCGCATGAGAAATGATCCAGGCCGCGATGGATGTGGAGAACCTCTTTGGAGATGGAGAAGCGCACAGCACAGAAGAAGGAGAACAGAGCGGCCTAGGGGCAGGGGCGTGTCCAGAGCTTTTTGACCGGGGTGGCCCAACTGAGGCTCTCACATAGGCAGGGGTGGCCAGTGAATTTACAAATAAATAACATTAACCCTTTCTGTCTTCACAACATACTTTCATTAAAGTATTAAACAGTTGTTATATTCCCTTTGACTTAAAAAAAAAACAAACATAGCAAAGTGGCATAAATCTTCTAAGCTTAATTCTTTAAGGACTTACAAAAGATGTTTTTTACAGTCACAGTGGAGGATAAAGAGCCTAGAAAATGCCTGTGCAACACAAACAGAAAATGCATTGCTTAATCTCAAATCCAAGGAGAGAAATGTTAAAACTGTCCCCGGTCTCCCCGCTAATAATTGGCATAATAATTTATTTCGGTGTTTCGGTTTTCGGTTTTTGGCCTTGGTTTCCTCATTTCCTGTTTTTTTCGGTTTCAGCCAAGAATTTTCATTTCGGTGCATCCCTAATATTGATCCCTAACGGCTGAGGTCTCACAGCGCTGAGGAAAGAGAAACCAAACTGAGCTGTGTGATGGGAAAAATACAGACATGATAGTATGTTGTTCTTGTGTTGATTAGAAGCTAGAAACATTCACACATACCAGACCTTCTGTGATTTGCATACTGTTATCTGTTCCCACGGCTGAGGAGCAGACCAGAAGGTGAGAAGTCAGGAAGGTGACCAGGAAGCAAGAGGTCATAAAAAGCTCTCTTGTTTGTCTTACAGTTCTTTGAATATGTTTAATGATGTGTTTAATCTCATTCTTTGAAGAGAATAAGTAACGTGTTGTATCTGGGTCAGTTGAGCAGACCTTGTCTCGGTTGTAAGATCACTCTGCCAGCTGACCGCTTTGCAAAGCTCACTGAAGGCCGGAGTAAAGCTCACAAAGACAAACCGTTGTTGTTTGAGTCTATCCTTTCCAGATTTCCACCACAGCTGCAGCATCAAATCCAAACGTTGATATTAAAACCATAATATCATAATCCTGTTTTCATTATTTAAAGTATTAATTCAATAATTCATTTCATAGTTTTAGTCTGACTGGATACCAGTTATAGTACGATATGAAACCTGCCATGTGATTGGACCCCGGTGAGATAATAACAGTGACATTATGATGCAGTGATGACTTCCAGGTCAGACGGCTTATATCATGATATCTGAAGAACATGAAACGCCCCCTGACAGGTGTAACAGTGACGCAGAGTTTTAGAGCTGGATGTAAAATCAGAGATGCAATAAATGAGTCCCAAGAGTCAGGACCATGAAGTGGTGCGTGTTCAGGTATGAAGGTTAAAGAAGAGAAACAAACACAGATATTCTGTCAGACTGCAGCTTCCCCTACCTGTTCCTGTGGGGCTCTGTGGTCCAGATCCAGACCCGTGAGAGAGCGGTTGATCCTCAGAGCGAGACACAACGCCATCAGACCTCCAACCTTCACCTCATTCTGACGGAGGTCCAGCTGCTGGATGTGACGACTCTCTGCCAGGAACTCAGCCAACGCCACCGCTCCTTCAGGAAACCAAAACACAACACAGAGAAATAATCAAACCTGACCTAACCCTGACCAAACAGGACCACATGTATGGGGACACAGCTTCATGTTGTTTAAAGCTTCATATAAAAGCAACAAACGCAGGTGATGACTTTAAATTCAGGAGACGATGAATCCTCTATTCTTAAATGTTTATGCAGATATGAAAATAAACTAAAGAAAGCTCTGAGGCTTCATGTCTCACACTAACAGTGGTGCTCCATGTGAGAGACCTGCTGCAGCTGTCTGTACCTTCACAGGTGATGCTGGTTTGCTGCAGGCCGAGCTGCAGCACTGACACGTTCTGCATCAGAGGCTCCCTGATCACCTGGATCCCCTCGTTCCCCACGAGGTTCTCACCCAGGTCCAGAACCTGCAGGACCTTCAACAGGGGCTGTAAAACAGGGAGTGGAACATCAGTGTGTGAAGAGCAGTGAGTGGAACATCAGTGTGTGAAGAGCAGTGAGTGGAACATCAGTGTGTGAAGAAGAGTGAGTGGAACATCAGTGTGTGGAGAGAACAGTGAGTGGAACATCAGTGTGTGGAGAGAACAGTGAGTGGAACATCAGTGTGTGAAGAGCAGTGAGTGGAACATAAGTGTCTGAAGAGAACAGTGAGTGGAATATAAGTGTCTGAAGAACAGGGAGTGGAACATCAGTGTGTGAAGAACAGTGAGTGGAACATCAATGTGTAATGAACAGTGAGTGGAACATCAGTGTGTGAAGAACAGTGAGTGGAACATCAGTGTGTGAAGAACAGTGAGTGGAACATCAGTGTGTGAAGAACAGTGAGTGGAACATCAATGTGTGAAGAACAATGAGTGGAACATCAGTGTGTGAAAACAGTGAGTGGAACATCAGTGTGTGAAGAACAGTGAGTGGAACATCAGTGTGTGGAGAGAACAGTGAGTGGAACATCAGTGTGTGAAGAACAGTGAGAGGAACATCAGTGTGTGGAGAAGAGGGAGTGGAACATCAGTGTGTGAAGAACAGTGAGTGGAACATTAGTGTGTGAAAAACAGTGAGTGGAACATCAGTGTGTGAAGAACAGTGAGTGGAACATCAGTGTGTGAAGAGAACAGTGAGTGGAATACAAGTGTCTGAAGAACAGGGAGTGGAACATCAGTGTGTGAAGAACAGTGAGTGGAACATCAATGTGTAATGAACAGTGAGTGGAACATCAGTGTGTGAAGAACAGTGAGTGGAACATCAGTGTGTGAAGAACAGTGAGTGGAACATCAGTGTGTGAAGAACAGTGAGAGGAACATCAGTGTGTGAAGAACAGTGTGTGGAACATCAGTGTGTGAAGAACAGGGAGTGTAACATCAGTGTGTGAAGGACAGTGTGTGGAACATCATTGTGTGAAGAACAGTGAGTGGAACATCAGTGTGCGAAGAACAGTGAGTGGAACATCAGTGTGTGAAGAGAACAGTGAGTGGAACATCAGTATGTGAAGAGAACAGTGAGTGGAACATCAGTGTGTGAAGAACAGTGAGTAGAATATCAGTGTGTGAAGAACAGTGAGTGGAACATCAGTGTGTGAAGAACAGTGAGTTTCTGAAGCAACACAAACTGCAGACTTTATGACTGTTTGAGAAAGTCCCCCAACTTTCCCCGAGACTCTGCGCCGCTTTGAGAGTGTGTGTGTGTGTGTGTGTGTGTGTGTGTGTGTGTGTGTGTGTGTGTGTGTGTGTGTGTGTGCGTGTGTGCACGTGTGTAAAAGGCTGAGAAGTTTTAATTATCATTATTATTATGCGGTGATTATTATTCTTTCTCAAACTGCTCCGTCTCGTGTTAAACGCTCAGAACTTCTGTTTTCACTCTCCAGAGCCACATTAGCATTGAAGGTTGATTAGCTGGCGCACAGAGCTGGGGGTGTCTGGGGCACCAGAGGCCCACGCTGCCCAACAGCTTGAAGAGGGAACGTGCCACCCACTCCTCCGTGCCCCCTCGCCTCGCCACCCTTGTTAAATTCCTCTGGTCACTGCTCTGAAGAGAGCGGGAGCGCGGGGGTGGAAAGGGAGCCAGGAAGGCGAGCGACAGACCCACAGAGCGTCTTCTTCTGAGTTAATTTGCACCGCCGTGACAACAAACACACTTGAGAGGACCCCCCCCACTTTCTCTTTTTCCTCCCTGAGTCGCGGCTCAGAGAGGCAACGCCGCATCCAACGCGTGGCGAGGAAGCTTCTCCGGTGAAGAGGGGAGGAGGAGAGGGAGGAAGAGCGGCTCCGATGGATATGCACCAGGGATAATGGCAGACAATTAAAGAGGCGACTGCGTGGTTGAGAGTGTGTGAGAGTCAAGCATGGTTGAAGCCTGTCAAACGTAAACCACGGGAGGGTTGGAGTGAGAAGTTTGAGGGGGGTAGGAGTGTGAAAGCACCAAAAACACAGTATGCTTTCACACATGACATGCTGGCTTCAAACAAAAAAACACCCGAACGCAGAAAAACAAGACGCAGGCTGCGTGACATGCTCACCGCGTTACACAAATCATCATTTTAAGTGTTATTTTAGACGGGAGCGGACTAAATGTAGACCAGGATCCACCAGGGCCCACAAAGACTTCCATTGTCTTCATCAACAAACCACGAGGAGAGAGGAAGAGCAGCAGCTCCTCTTCATCATCCTGTCTGACTCCACAGAGTCTCTGTGAACATTGTTCTCTTCAGACGGTATTAAATTAAACATGTTTAAAACATGGGCGTGGTCTCCGTGATGATGTCACACAGCGTTTTCTGAAGCCTGAAGATGGAGGCCGCCATGTTGGAAATGCTGACTCCAGATATTGTCCTGCTAGATACCGGTGTGATCACGTATTTAAAATCCTCTTACAGTCGTCATGAATAAAGGAAGGAGCTGTAGAAACAACAGATGGAGCAGCAGAAGACGCCACCATGGACTCCAATTTCACTGCTACACCGACGATACCCAGCTCTACATCTCCACAAAAACCATCACTCCTGCCGTCATCTCCACTCTCACAAACTGCCTCACTGACCTCAAACATTGGATGAGCAAAAATGTCCTAAAACTCAACTGCAATAAATCTGAAATCATTCTAATCGTCCCCAAATCCCTCCTCCCCTCCACCCAGAACTTCTCACTTTGCATCGACAACCACACAGTCACACCCTCCCCAGTAGTCCGTAACCTCGGCATCATCCTCGACCCCACCCTCTCCTTCAAACCTCACATCAGAAACATCACCAAAGTATCCTTTTTTCACCTCTGCAACATTGCACGGCTCAGATCCTCTCTCTCCTCCACCTTCATCCACGCCTTCATAACCTCCAGACCGGACTATTGCAACAGCATTCTATACGGCCTCCCCTCAAACGACCTCAAAAAACTTCAATATGTCCAAAATTCAGCTGCCCGATTACTCACCCACACCCGCTCCAGAGCCCACATCACACCCATCCTTCAGCACCTCCACTGGCTCCCCATTCAGCAGAGAATCCACTTCAAGATCCTCCTCATCACCTAAGCCCTCAATAACCTCGCCCCCTCTTACCTGACCGACCTCCTCAAACGCCACTCCCCATCTCGCCGCCTCAGATCATCAGATGCCAACCTCCTGCCCCCTATCACCAAGTCCAAGCACCCCACCTTGGGGGACAGAGCCTTTGCCATCGCCGCACCCACTCTCTGGAACTCTCTCCCTCCACACATCCGTAACTCTGACTCTCTCCTCTCTTTCAAAAACCACCTCAAGACCTACCTGTTCCAAAAAGCATACCACACATGACCTCTCCCCCCGCCTCACCTCTGTCCCTGTTTTGTTTTAATGTGTTTTATTTTCTTTCTTTAGTTTTCACCCTATGTAAAGCGACTATGAATTCTATGAATTATTATTATTATTAGAAGAGAATCTGGATCAAACAGAGTCCGGCGTTAGTGAAGCTGTGGTCTGGATCAGGAGGATTTGGGCTCTTAAACTTAGTCCTTCTTCATGCCGTGAGGGCAGCGAGGAAACAGAAAGGTTAATAACAGCTCTCCTCTCCGTCATATTCCACACAACCAGCCACGGGTCTAATTATCATCATTACGGCCCGCGAGGACGTCTACTTACCGCCGTGACTGGCAGCCGGCGTGAGCAGCCTCCTTAACACACATCTATTATTTAATCAAAGTGTTTCTTCTTTGGGCAGCACTGGAGGAGACGGGGGGAAGTGTGTGAGTGTGTGTGCCACGCAGGCCTTTAATTTCTCGCCCTCTGACTTCTCCAATCGCCGCTCACATGACAGGAAAGTGCAGTTTATGCTGCCAATCAGGAGGAAGGAATGCATGTTATTAAGAGCGCGCAGAGAGGAGGCGGGACGTCTTCAGAGGAGGACTTCTCTGTTTGAGGACCGAGCGCTCTGCAGGCCCCCAGATCCAAAGAGGGCAGGTACAGGCAGAGGGACTAGCTGCTCTCATCACGGTCAGATCCAGGATCAGTGTCTCTAACACAGGGGTTCCTAAACGTTTCAGACCGCGACCCCCAAAATATAGGTGCCATAGACTCTCATAGACCCCCACTGTCCCTCAAAGTGATTTAATGTGGCTTCATTTAGCTGGTCTGCAGAAAATGACCCTACCTATATGAGCATGTGTCTGTGTTTCCTGTGCTGTTATGAATTAACCTGCTGCTACTGATGCTTTTGATAATTCACTGTTCACTAACCCTAAACTTAGGAGTCATCTGGCAACAAGGAAAGGCAGAAAACTCATTACATTTTCTATTTGCAAGGTTTTATTTCTAGGTTAGCTACTGCTTTTGGCTATATTTTTTACTATAATGGGTGAAATGTATTATTTTTAGATAACTTAAAAAAAATAAAATCCTGGAAGACATCTGAAGACCCCCCGTTTGTGTCTGGCAACCCACACTTTGGGAACCCCTGCTCTAATAGACCTGTTAGCATTAAAGTTAGAGTATGATCCTCCTGAGCTGTGGAGCAAGGACACACACATACACACACACGGAGGACGTGTCTCTTCAGCTGTGCATGAACCCTGCTGTGACTCCACGTCTGTGGCATGAAGGCTGTGATGTGACCCTGATCTCTTTAAGGTGTTCTGAGAAGTTTTAAGCCAACAGCTGGTGTTAATGACAGAAGAGCCTGATGAGCTAATGCTGCTCAGCTAACCGCAAAATGATAAATAATGTCAGCAGCAGGGTGTGCATACGAGGGGAGGACTTGAATTCATATTATATTAAGAATTCTTAGAATTTAGAACACCTGATTGATGAGACTCCAAAACAAAGTCTTGAAAATCAGATCTGTATCTGATTCAGGACCACAAATGGAAGTGGTCTAAAACTTATTTGAAAAAATCAGATTTGGGCCAGATTTGAGTGTTCACACTGCCTCTAAAAAATCTGACCTGGTCACTTGACCCCCCCAAAAAATCTGATTTGGGCCACTTTTGCATGCAGTGTGAACATAGCTAAAGAAATGGTCTCCTGGTGCTGCAGTTAGTGCAGCCTCTGTGTAACTGTTTACAGTGAAACTGAGACCTACTGGGAAACAGACGAGTTG